>NW_016827918.1:499675-544636 GCF_001698545.2 Rhinopithecus bieti
CACACCAACATGGCACAAGTATACATATGTAACAAACCTGCACGTTATGCACATGTACCCTAGAACTTAAAGTATAATAAATAAATTTTAAAAATTAAAAAAAAAAAAAGAAAATCAAGAGCATGTGTTTTGTTGAAAAAAATAAAACATATATCAGTGGAAGAGAAGAGAGAATCCAGAAATAGATACTCACATATATGTCTAATTAATGATTCTTAGGACATAAATGTATGTATACACACACACACACATATATATATATTCCCCGTTTTGAAGATTATCTATCATTATTTCCAAATAGGGAACATTAAGAGAACATGTAAAGAAGCCACAATATAGGACATATCATATTTATCTCCAACAAAGGGTTTTTTTAGAGTGTGTGTATATATATATAATGCAGTCTGATAAGATAAACAGCACAATGAAACAATTTCTCAAAAGACTTGAATAGATACTTCAGAAAAGAAGATACATGAATGGTCAATTAGCATAGGAAAAGATGCTCCATTGTTTAGTCATCAGGGAGATCAGTCATTACAACAATGAGATACCCGTACGTATCCATGAGAATGGCTGAAATTAAAAAGGCTGAAAATAGTACATGTTGGTGAGGATATAAAGCACTTGGAAGTCTTATACTTGTGGGAATGAACAATGGTACAACTCCTTTGAAAATTTAACAGTTTCTTAAAGGTTAAACATATACAAATCAGACGGACAGTCATTCCATTCCTAGGAAAATACACACTATGTCTGCACAATGATCTGTATGTGTGATTCCAGACCAAACTGAGGGGCAGGCTGCTATATCTCATGGCCCAGTAACGAGATGCAGATGAACTGAGGAGGAAGAGAATTTTTACTTCTGCAACTGGTTACAGGGAGAAGGCCTGGAAATTATCACCAGACCAACTCAAAACTACAAAGTTTTCCAGAGTTTATGTACCTTCTAAGCTATATGTGTATGTGGAAGTGTGCATTCATCTAAATACGTAAGTGATTAACTTCTTTTAATCTATAACTGAGGTCTGAGTCCTGAACACCTTCCTCTGGAGCCTCAGTAAATTCACTTAATTTAATGGGTCCAGGTGGTGGGGACCCTCATCTTGTCTCCTGCTAAATCACAGAGGTTTGGGGAGTTCCTTCAGACCTCCAATAAAACTTGTTTAATCCTAAATGATTCCTGTTAAGAATTCCTTTGTTATTTTGTCATGCTTTAAGGCCCAGGAAAAGCCTAGGCAAAACTCTTAGTGGGCTTTTGTTACATTCTAGCCTTTGTATAAGGTCAGTGGCTTATTTTTTGCTCTTAAATATTTAATTTGACCACTCAGTCGGTACTGAAACAGTAGTTAGGGAGGCCTGCATTAGTGAGACCTGGCCTTCCATATATGGATGCTCATGTTAGCTTCATAATAGCCCAAACCTGGAATCACAGTAATGTCCAATCACAAGTGAATGTATAAACAAACATGGTATAGATGCACGAAGGAATACTACTTGCAATTACAAGGCATTAACTGTTGATGCAAATACTCATATGCATGGATTTTAAAATGAAGTTGATGCATGAAAGAAGGCAGACACAAAAGAACACAGGTATCATTTCATTTATAGAAAACAGTTAAAAATGTAAACGGACCTGAAATGACAGCGGCTTCTTGGAACTGAGGGTTGAAAGACGGATGAACTGCAAAGGGGTACAAGAAACTTTGGGGCATAGGGAAATTCCTCTATCTTGGTTGTGGCAGTAGTTCCATTAGTGTATACATTTGTAAACATGCATTGAATTATACATTTTAAAGTGGTACAGTCTGTTGTACCTAAATTATACCTTCATAAAGTTGATTTCATCACCTTAATTTCTCCATACTAGCAATTAGCAGCTAGAAAATGAAATTCAATAAAATATAATAGAGATTGATAGCTGGAATCATTACATGCTTAAGAATACATGCAATGAAGCAGGTACAAGGCCTAAAGCAATTGGTAAGAAAATTAAATAAGATTAAACAGAGAAATATATATCATGTTCATTGACTGGAAGACTCAATTTTGTTAGCATAGTACATCCACACAATTCTGATTAGTATTTCTAATAAAAGATTTTAGAGAAATTTAAAAGCTAATTTCAAAATGTATTTGAAAATCAAAGAACCTAGAATAGGCAAGTCGGTCTTGAAGAAGCAATAACTTGGAGGACTTACTCTGCTAGATTTCAAACCTGATTTTAAAGCTACAGTAATTTAAAAATGGTAGTTTGGTGTACCTATCCATAAATATATCAAAGTAAAAGAATACAGATTCAAACAATATGCCCACATATGTACAGTTATTTAATTTTTTTAGTAGAATCTTTTTTATTCATTAAAAAAACTCAAAACCCCAAAATGAAAAAGTTTTCCAACCACACACAGGAAGGGTATGGGTACAGGGGTATCTGTCCCTCTAGTCCTGGCCCCCAGCCCATGTGGTTTTGGCAGCAATAACGGGTGTGGGGTAACGGCCCCCAGAATTAAAATGGTGTATGTGTGTATGAGACAGAAAGTGGGGCAAAGCTGTGGAAAGCGGTGGAGAGGAAGGAACAAAGGAGGTCAGTACTGGGAACACTGAAGGTGGGAGGCCATTTCATAACACTGCTTGTTGATGAAACTGCCGTGGACACTTGCTTTGCCCATCAGCAGGCCTAGTATCTTGGCAGTCATGGTGACAATGACATTGAAGGTGGGGGCTCCACTGATGCTCTTCATTTGAAGATCCACAGTCAATTCCCCATCCTGCAGCAGTGAGTCCGGGACCACAGTACATTTCTGGCCCCCCAGTGTCAGCCCATTCATGAAAAAGCTTGAGCAGTCTTTGCCAACCAGGACACCAACCTCAGCTGGGGTGATGTTGATGAAAGTTTCCCCTGGGACGGTGGCCCAGACAGAGGGCGAGTCCTTGTAGCCCACGATGGCCACGTCCTAACAGGTCCCGTCTGCCACCAGGCTGTAGATAGAGGCATCCACCCGGCCATTGTGCTGCTGCAGGGGCTCCTCTGGTCGCTGCTGCTGGGGCCGCCGTGGCTGGGGGGCGCGAGAGGCGGAGAGCTCAGGGCAGGCGCTGCCGTCCTGACCAAGGCACTGGCACTGCCAGAGACACCAATGCCCTTCATTGGGGAAATGAAAGACTTTTAAGTAAAACGTTTTTGAGTGAAATAATATTTGTTGTTTTAAAAAGTTAATATTAACAACCACTCTCCACCATACACTGAAATTAACTTAAGGTATGAAAGTTAAAATGAGAAACCTTGTGAAGGAAAAACAGGAAATAGTTTCATGAACTTGACATACGAAAATATTTCTTAGACTCTTAGACGAGATACTGTAGCACTCACCACAGTAAGCAATCAAGTGAATTGCCCTTCATTTTTAAAAACTTTCTGCTTATTATGTTTTGTTTAACAACTTAAAAGCTATCTATAGACCAGAAATAATTATTTGCTATATAATATCAAAAAATGTATATATAAATGGACTCATTCAACATATATAAAGAATTCCTATAGATTACAAAGAAAATGACAAACACCCCATTTGAAAAGGTCTTTTCCATAAAAAGTTATCTAAATGAACAATAGGTATGAGAAAACCAAAATAGGATATCTCCATACACATGGTAGAATGGCTATAATTTAAAACACTGAAAATATTAAGTGTGTGGGAATGTAGAGCACCTGGAAATGGCCTACATCTTTCATAGAAATGTAAAATAATACAACTTATTTGCAAAACTCTGTGACCATTTTCTACCCATTCACCAAACAATTTCATCCCTAGGTTTAGATACCCAGGAAAATAAGTAAAATAATATAAGTATGTATATTCACAAAAATAATTGTACAAGAATATTCATAGTTACTTATGCACAGTAGCCAACAAGCAAACCTTTCTTCCATCAGAAAAATGGATATCAAATTGTGTGATAATCATACAATCAATAGGATATTACTTGGCCAAAACAAAATGAAACAAGAGTAAAACACAATCAAACAAATTAGTGGCATATATAACCACCTAAGTAAGAAAAGTCAAAACAAGAGAACATACTAAATGATTCCTTTTTTTTTTTTTTTTTTTGAGACAGAGTCTTGCTCCATTGCCCAGGCTGGATGGAGCGCAGTGGCACGATCTCAGCTCTGCTTCCCGGGTTCAACAAATTCTCCCTGCCTCAGCCTCCCACGTAGCTGGGATTACAGGCACCTGCCACCATGCCTGACTAATTTTTGTATTTTCAGTAGAGACAGGGTTTTGCCATGTTGGCCAGGCTGGTCTCGAACTCCTGACCTCAGGTGATCTGACCGCCTTGGCCTCACAATGTGTTAGAATGACAGGCGTGAACCACCAGGCCCAGCCAAAATGATTCCTTTTTTTTTTTTTTTTTAAGACGGAGTCTGGCTCTGTCGCCCAGGCTGGAGTGCAGTGGCCGGATCTCAGCTCACTGCAAGCTCCGCCTCCTGGGTTAACGCCATTCTCCTGCCTCAGCCTCCCGATTAGCTGGGACTACAGGCGCCCGCCACCTCACCTGGCTAGTTTTTTGTGTTTTTTAGTAGAGACGGGGTTTCACCGTGTTAGCCAGGATGGTCTCGATCTCCTGACCTCGTGATCCGCCTGTCTCGGCCTCCCAAAGTGCTGGGATTACAGGCTTGAGCCACCGTACCCGGCCAATGATTCCATTTTTATGAAGCACATGAATAAGCAAAATTAATCTATGTTGGCTGCTATAGTTTAGATATTGGTCCCCTCGAAATCACATGTTTAAATGTGGTCCCCAGTGTTGGAGGAGGGGGTTAATGGGAGGTGTTTGGGGCATGGAAGTGGATCCCTCATGAATAGAATAATCCCCACCCTGGGAGAAGGTAGTGAGTGAATTGAAGAGTGAATTAAACACAGCCAAGGGAAGACCCAAGTCTCATACTTCTCTTGCATATTCCAAAGTTCCAGGGAAATTCCAGCTGATAGAGGTTATTTCCCATACTGTTAAAGCAAGGTTGCAGACACTTGGGAATTTTGGTCCAGTACTCTAGGAGGGCACACCTCTGTCCTGGAAAACCATACAGGAATGAACACGCTTCCCGTGACTCATTCTGCTCATTCTTCTGGCATCACAAAAACCAAAAAATAGAAATATGGCCAAACACATGATTTGCTATCCCTCTTCTTCAGGTTTCTTACCTGTTACTTATGGATAATGGCATCACCTTAAGGATGATGATGAAGATACAATGTTGAAATATGAGCACAGTTTTGAACAAAATGCCTTGTACGAATTGGTCAATGAATAATTACTAAATAATTATGTGAATATTTACTGAATTATATGGAGCCTATGAATAATTACTGAATAATTATTGTTATTGCTTTTATTGGCAGGGCTGAAAACTCATCCCTGTGTGACCTCATGTAAGCCATGTAACATTGTGAACCTGCAGTTTTATCATACATGATAGATTTTCATTCTGACACAGAATGTCAGGACTCCCAGACCCCAGAAAATGCATTGACTTAAAGCCTTTGATGCATCTCAAAGCAGTATCCTTACAGTGTCATTGGAGGATGGTGTGGGCTGCAGAGACGGATGCTTTCAAATGGGATTGATCCAGTCCTCCTTCCTTCACTTCCACATGAATGCTGGGCAGCCCAGGGTCACACCCACTGCACCCTCAACTCAGGCTAGTCCAGCAGCCAATCTTGGGAGACCTGGGCTATAGGACAGTCTCCCAAGTTCCAGGCTCACAAAACCTAGGTGGGAATGAAAGCTGAGAAAGTGAGGAGGTGGTTCAGGGGGTCACTCTTTCCTACTCATTCCTCTCACCTCAAACTCACCTTCTACTGCACAGCAACACTGAGGATCACCAACCAACCCTGACCAGAACCTTGATCTTGCCATGTTCTGTTAGTGGGATGCAACCAAAAATCAATGGTGTTAGTCCAACTCAACAAAATATACATCAAACCATATTCCACAAGAACTGCTCGTGGCCCTGTTCTTTCCAGTATATGGGAAAACAAAATGGAAACAACAAAATAGCGTCAGGTTTACAAAAATTCCCAAGATAGATGGTCACACATGTTTTCAGGAGACCGCTATATAAATGATGTTGATCATTTGATACTTTGAAAAGTGCTCTTGTGGCACTAGAATGATATCCATAAGTGACAAGTATAAAATGTAGTGCACAGTGACATTAAAAAACAAATCAACCCACATAGAGGAAGAGCTTTGGATGTAGGGATGTCAAACTGGTCTTGGGTGTGATGAAAACCCAAGATGGTGCCCCGGTAAGATAAAAGAAATCAACATAACAATGGATGCAGCAAGAAGAATACTGAGACAGAAAAGAAAACATTCTTAAAAAATGAATTATTCATTCACTTTCTAGTGGATACACAAAAAAACTGCAGAAGACCCAGAGGATATCGGGGCAGGCTAAAAGTTTGATATCTTACGCCTGTGGAAAAGGCTTAAGATGTCTTTTAACTTAGAGCAGGTGGGGTGACTTCATGACTACCATTAAAAAATATAACCTGTTGGGAAACTGTTTCTGCCTTGATGATTTTGTACAGACAAGAGCTAAACAGTGAGGAATATGCTTAGATGTATTGGGAAAGAAATGGGTCTGTGCCACTGTCACAAGGGTACACAAATACTGAGAATGAATGCTGAAGGAATGATCCCCATTGGTGGTGACCCTCAAGTGAGACCAGAGTGCCTGTGTTTCAGCAAAGCCTGGGCAATTGGAATGCAGGGCTCCTAAGATTCCATGACACCCCCACCTTCTAATTCTGTTATTGCAACTGGAGACCGTTACCTGGCATGCTGGCCACAATCTCCCTCACTCTTGTTAGAGTCTGAGCTACGGGCAGTGCCTTCAGCTCTGAGCTAAGGTACCTCGAACCTTGTTTTTGTGGTTAAGGATCCTAAAGTGCTGTGGGGACTGATCTCGTTTTTCTCAACAGTAAGTTAAGAATTTCAGTTACTGACATCCCTCAGTCCTGATTCAACCTATTTGATTTCACCAGTTTTTAACCCACCATATATTTGTGTTTCTTCTCCCCAGTCCCTGGCTCCACTTCTTCTGCCACAAACGTCAGCATGGTGGTATCTGCCGGCCCTTGGTCCAGTGAGAAGGCAGAGATGAACATTCTAGAAATCAACGAGAAATTGCGCCCCCAGCTGGCAGAGAACAAACAGCAGTTCAGAAACCTTAAAGAGAACCTCGAACCTTGTTTTGTGGTTAAGGATCCTAAAGTGCTCTGCGGAGTGATCACGTTTTCTCAACAGTAAGTTAAGAATTTCAGTTACTGACATCCCTCAGTCCTGATTAAACCTATTTGATTTCACCAATTTTAACCCACCATATATTTGTGTTTCTTCTCCCCAGTCCCTGGCTCCACTTCTTCTGCCACAAACGTCAGCATGGTGGTATCTGCCGGCCCTTGGTCCAGTGAGAAGGCAGAGATGAACATTCTAGAAATCAACGAGAAATTGCGCCCCCAGCTGGCAGAGAACAAACAGCAGTTCAGAAACCTTAAAGAGAAATTTCTTGTAACTCAAGTGGCCTACTTCCTGGCCAACCTGCAGAATAAATACAGTAAGATCTCTAGGCTCACCATCACGAAAGTGATGAATGATGTCCTGTCTTCTCTCTGAGAAACTAAATGCTCTCTCCATCAAAAATAATTTCATCCTTCCTGTACTTCTAGGAAAACAGAAATGGGTATTTTAACATTTTGTTAAGGTTGGAAGACAGAGGTACCAAAGTATTTAGCAACTTTCCATGTTTGCAGTCAGGTGGGGGTGGGACTAGAGTTCAAATCCCAGTTGTTGCTTTCTGACACAGGCACAGAACGACCTGTTTTCTCCAAGAGGCTCAATCATGTTTTCAAGAATCCTCTCTGTACCATATAAGATCCTGCAGACAAGTAACATCTAGTCTGTTGTTCTAAATGTCTGGGACTAGTGAACTTTTATTCAGTATAAGATTCTGTTGAGGCCCAAAAGGCAAAGCTCTGTTCTAGTGACCCTGAAGGAAAGTTGGTGATAGTACCCAGTACTCGCTCTGAGGGGCTTCAAGAGGAGTCTGCTCCCAATAGAACCTGTGGTAGCTATAAGTGGCAGCATCAAGAGCAGGGAGTAGGAGCTGGGTGTGGTGGTTCATTCCTATAATCCCAGCACTTTGGGAGGCTGAGGCAGGCAGATCACAAGGTCAGGAGTTTGAGACCAGCCTGGCCAACATGGTGAAACTGCGTCTCCACTAAAAATACAAGGATTAGCTGGGCATGGTGGCAGGTGCCTGTAACCCCAGCTACTTGGGAGGCTGAGGCAGGAGGATCCTTTGAACCCAGGAGGCAGAGGTTGCAGTGAGTCAAGATAGTGCCATTGCACTCCAGCCTTGGGGACAGGGCAAGACTCGAAGGAAAAAAAAAAAAGCAGAGAGTACCCTGGTGAGAGGGAAGTCCTGCTTCCTGCGGCACAGGCTCTTGTTCCTAAAGAGGAAGAAAGATCGCACCCGAGAATGTGTGGAAGTAGCAGTGCGGTGTGCATAGCAGGGACCCTGGGCCTGTATCCTGAGCTCCATCCAAGTTGCTTGTCTTTTCTGATCCTCAGTTTCATCATTTGATCATAGAGTACTACAATAATACCTACCTCTGTAAATTGCTGCAGTGAATTACATAAGCTATTTCTTGCCAATCTCCTGGAACAGTTACTGGCACAGAGTAAACACTCTCTATTAGTTCTTCATTGTACTGTTTCTAAATTAACACAAGTTTTATTAGTATTTGGGCATATTTCCTTTATGGCCTTATGGTCTTATGTCTCATACTTTATGCTTCAGATATGATTCTTAAAATCTTATCTGAAGATATGATTTAAAAATCTTTGACATACTTGTCCTTGGAATTCCCAGTAAAAGGGAAACCATCAGTCCCATAGTCCTAGGAGCCTTCCCGACTGTACAAGAAATCACTGCTTCATGGTTCAGTGCAGTGTTTTAGAGGAGAGGCTGAAGGCTTGGGAAAGTGGCCCCGCATTCAGAGTCAGACCTCAGGGGTTGTGAATTCTGACTCCACTTTGTTGTGGTTGAATCATCTTGTCAACTTCCTTGATGTGCCCTTGAGTTTCTCTTTCTTCATCTCTAAATTTTGGAGGATCAGATGCCAGAAAGTCGGGAGACTGAAGAGTAAAGATGTGGAAATCCCTGCCTAGAGCCTGGTAGCGGGGACAGTTTTGTCCTTGGGATGGACCTGCCTCCTGCCCTGTAGGCAGTGACCACAGCAGCATGTTCAGCCTTCCACTGAGGCAGGCGTGTCTGTCTTTTCTCAGAGTATGAAGAGTGCAAAGACCTCATAAAATCTATGCTGAGGGATGAGCTGCAGGTCAAGGGGGAGAAGCTTGCTGAGCAGCTCAAGGAAGCTGAGGAGCTCAGGTGAGGGGGCCCTGTGGGGCAGGCAGGTGGGCAGGTGTGTAAATCTCTGATGTACAGCAGCTCAGCGGGGAGAAGTAAGAGCTAAGCTGGGTGAGGGAAGGGCAGGAATTGCCATGGCAGGCTCACGATACACAAATATTTATCAAACAGAGAACAAGGATAATAATAAGTTATGGGTTGCAGTTGTTTCTCAGAGCCTTGTTTTCTCTTTTTCAAACAAGTAATTGTTGAGGTGAAACTTGCATAACACAAAATTAACCAAAGAAGTGGGAACCACCCAGCAGCATTCAGTGTACTCAAAATGGTGCGCCATCACCACTGCACTTATCCTTAGTCAGAATCACCTCCTGACTGACTGCGGCATCTCATTCTTCCACTCAATCAATGTTGCCTTCTTGGTCCTGTCATTCTTTTCTTCTTTCGTCTTTTCAATTCGCCCCATCTGCACTCGGCCTCATTTCTGTCCCTGACTTTGTATCTAGTCACCACAAGATGCATTATGTGTATTTACACGTGGAAATGTCCGTGGCCAGAGTGAGGAACTGAAAGGATGTCTTTTTGAAACGAAATTAGGAAGACACCTACTTTTGTTTACAGAAGAGAAAGATGAATGGAACATCATCAAGGATCTTACAGGAGTCCTCTCTGATACAAAGGAAGCCTGTAAACCATTTTCTATTCTTTCTCTTGGCCACAGACATTCCTTTAAACATGTGCTGACCTTCTGCTTGGAGGTCTCCTTGAGGACATTGTCTCAGAAATCTCTGTTGCAGTATTAGAACTGATCACTCATCCCTTTCCACTGTTAAATGTTCTCTACCATCTCACCTTAGGCAACATAAAGTCCTGGTTCACTCTCAGGCACAAGAGCTGATCCAGTTAAGGGAGAGGTTACGGGAAGGGAGAGATGCCTCCCGCTCATTGACTCAGCATCTCCAGGCCCTCCTCACTCCAGATGAGCCAGATAAGTCCCAGCGGCAGGACCTCCGAGAACAGCTGGCTGAGGGGTGTAGGCTGGCACGGCACCTCGTCCAAAAGCTCAGCCTAGGTAAGGTGGCCGTTGGCCCTGATGACCCAAAACCCCAGGCTTATGAGAGATTCCAGACCTCCACACTTTCACAATGACAGTTGTATTGGTGGGGTTTTTTTCCACTAAACATATGTGGCCATGACATGACCAGGACTTCCTGGGTAGGAACGGAGATGGGAAATCCATGGGGTTGGAGGTCACAGTATTGCAAATATCCCTCCTTCCTTGATGGAAGGTGGTCTTTGGAGCAAGAGGCAGTATCTGTCTAGTTTTAAAGGACAGGAAGGAGGCTGTGACGGGAGGACGCTTGTTAGAGTGAAAAGAGCTCTGGACTAAGAATGAAGGTTCCCAGGCTGTCTCTTCAGCAATGTTCTTAGTAACTGTTGGTGAGTGATTTATTTATCTTTCCTGAGTTACTGTATCTCATTCTGCAAAGGCAGACACATTATCTCTTGCAAGTGTCTCTATCATTCAAATGCTGGAACACTTACGATTGCTTTCCAAAATGAGATGAAGCCTCTCACCGTGTGGTGTTGGAGAAGGCACTTGATGTGGGGGCATTTGGTGGTAGGAAGTGCTTCAGACTGGAGCACTCCCCATGGAGAGAATGCCCCTGAATAACACAGCAGAAGCCACGTGGAGGGCCTGTGCAGTCTCCTGATGTATAGAGGACTGTGGGACAAGTTTGTCCTCTCCTAAGAGAAAGAATTAGTTTCTAAATGCAAACTGTGACAGGACACCAAGCCCATGCCTGGGAATCAGATCTGTGGCAGGATGAGGGAGACAGCTGCCAAAGGCCAGAGAGAGGCTGCATAAGCCTCCAGTGATATGGGGAGCAAAAGGTCTTTTCAGTGTTTGGCCACATCTTGATGGTGGCCCTCCAGATCAGAAATGCATTGCCTGATGGATCAGGAAACCATGCCAGGGCATTTTGTTAAAGATAAAACATGAGAGCTTTCAGTCCAACGCTGACCCATCATAGATGTTCATGTCTCTGTGCACATTGGGCTGACTATGCTTGCAGAGTGTGAAGTGGGAAATATCTGAACAAACACTTCTGTATTTACAGAAAATGACGAGGATGAAAATGATAAAGCTGAGGAGGTTGATAAAGTACAGGAATCACCTGTCCCCAGGTAAGACTGAATAATCAGGAGCAGGTAATGGGTGGTAACATATGGAAAAGGTCTCAGCAAGAACACAAGGGGAGTGAAGGTAGTCACAGATTCCAGATGCAGGATAAAGAAAGCTGCAGAATGCACTGATTTTTTTGCACTCACCCAACAAGGAAATAGGCCTGTTAACATGTTTGTCCATTGTCTTCATGGTACCTGTAAGCAAGACCCTCAATAAACTCACCAGCCCCAGGGACTTCTTGCACACACAGAGAAGGTCTGTTCTACCCTGTTGTGAAAACCGGGAGGAGGTGCAAAGCTGCTTTCTCCATGGTTGTCTTTAGGCTCTTGTTATGAATGATAAATAGCAAAGAGGCAACAAGCAGAGGAATTAGGAAGTACCTAGCAAAGTTAAACACCAGGAAAAGTACCTAGACAAAAAAATTTACATTTTATCTCACAATGTTAAAATAAAAAGGCCTAGAAGGCGCACCATGTCTGGAGTCTATAATAGGTCCAAAGCCTGCATTCCCTTGGCCACAGTATGAGAAATTCAACCCAGCTTAGAAATGGTGTGGCAGCTGTTGTCTCTCTGTGTGTGCTGTGTGTACTATACAGGGATAGCTGAGTCTTCATCCTCCTCAGCTCCTATCTGTCCAGTGCAATGAACACTGATTGCTCTCTTCCTCTCTGGCTCCCATGGCAGCCATGCTCCATTGCAGAGAGAAGAGGATTGTCTGTTCCCTCTTAATGGGAACCTCTTGTTTGCTTTCTGGAACCACTCTCTTATGCCTCTTGTCAAAACCAGCTAGGACTCCCTGGGGTCCAATCCCCCTCGGTTTAATCTTCTGTCATCTCTATCCCACCTGGCTCGTTAGGGAGGCGCAGAAGGCTGAAGAAAAGGAAATCCCTGAAGACTCACTGGAGGAATGTGTCATCAGTTTTTCAAATAGCCACGGCCCTTCTAACTCCAACCCTCCTTACAGGAACACAAAAATCACATTTGAGGAAGACAAAGCCACCTCAACTCTGATTGTAGATGGTGAATCCTCTCAAGATGAATGGCAGGATGCTCTAAACATTCTCCCAGGTAACCTCTATTTTCCTTGTGTCTCATACCTCTGTCTAAGCTATGGAAGATCAATTCTGAGGATGGGCTGTATACACACATATTGGTTTGAGTCAGAAACTAGGATGGAGCTAGGTGCAGTGACTCACATGTATAATCACAGTACTTTGGGAGGCCCAGGTGGGTGGATCACTTGAGATCAGGAGTTCAAGACCAGCCTGGACAATATGGTGAATCCCATCTTTACAATAAATATAAAAAATTAGCCAGGCATGCTGCTGCATGCCTATAGTCCCAACTACTCAAGAGGCTTAGGTGGAAGAATTGTCCAAGCCTGAGAGGTAGAGGCTGCAGTGAGCTGTGATTGCACTGCTACACTCCAACCTAGGCGACAGAGCAAGACCGTGTGTCAAAAAGAAAAAGAGAGAGAGAGAGAGAAGTGAAAGAGGAGAGAGAGAATGAGAAACTAGGATGGAATATTAAACACAGATACCAGTGGATCAGAGAGCTTTCCTGTCCTCCTTGGCCAATGTCATGCCTTTGTCATCCTGGCCCCAGTATCAGGTTACTGGAACAGAAGCAGGTGTGACAAAGCCATAGCTACCCATGTACAGGAGGAGTACAGGAGGTATCTGTCAGGCCTCCTAGCTCGGTTCCTATGTCTCTTGTCAGCTGCAATGGTGTAACTTGTGTCTCTGAACAATGTCCATGGAGTTTCTTTGCCTGTCTGAGGCCACTGACAGCCTTGTCCATTTATTTGAAGATGTTGTTTCCCTGGTTTCACTCTCCTCATCTCCAGTCTGGATCTCCTTTAAACCAGCTTGTCTCAGCTATTCAGTCAACTGAAACCAGGACGTCAACACTTGTACCCTTATCTTGCTTATAAGTTTCCATAAAGCAAGGCTGGGTCCTGAGTTCTTCACCCCATGAGTGGCCACTGTTTCTGTGTAGCGCCACAGATTTCTTTTCTTTCTTTCTTTTCTCTTTCTTTCTTTTTCTTTTTTTCTTTTTTTTTCTTGTGATGAAGTCTCACTCTGTCACCCAGGCTGGAATACAGTGGCATGATCTTGGCTCACTACAACTTTTGCCTCTAGGGTTCAAGTGATTCTCTTGCCTCAGCCTCCCGAGTAGCTGGTACTTCCAGTGTGCGCCACCACGCCTGGCTAATTTTTGTATTTTTAGTAGAGGTGGGGTTTCACCATGTTGGCCAGGCTGATCTTGAACTCCTGACATCAAGTGATCTGCCTGCCTTGGTCTCCCAAAGCGCTGGGACTAGAGGCATGAGTCACCTGCCGGCCCCACGGATTCTTTTTTAAGCAAAAGTTGTTAGAATTAATCTATCAGTTCAGTTTTCTATATAAATTTCTCTAACCATTCATTGACCATGATATATGAAGAGATAAATCAGTATTGCAGCAACACTTCTGGAAATCAGTTAGGGCAATTTTTGAAAATCTTAGGGAAAATGATTTAATTGTTTGTGCTGACTCAGGTCAGAGGATTTAAGATTAAGATCTACCAGATGAGGGAGATTTTGTCCCACGGATCTGAAAAGCAGGCTCATCTACTTCTGTCAAGACTTAATCTAGGGCACATTAGAATGTTCCTGTCAGTATATCACATTCTTACACCGAGAATATTTATGTCCTTGTGCTATGACTGGACACTGATTTGGTCTTGTGTGAAGCGTGATTTGCTTAACGTGACCTGCTCTTCTGAATTTGTTTACAGAAAATCAAAATGATCATGAGGAAGAGGAAGGGAAAGCGCCAGTGTCCCCCAGGTAACTCTGTAGATTTGTGGGGTGTTAGTACAACAGTGACACCTGGAGCCTGCAGATCCAGGGAAAAATAGAAAGTGATGAACAGAACTGCCTCATCCATTCATCCAGCTGCAAATTATACGTTTTAACAATGCTGTCTTCTTGATTATGGTACTTGAGTAAGTTACAAATTTCTTTCTTTTTTTTTTTTTGAGACAGAGTCTTGCTGTGTCTCCCAGGCCGGAGTGCAGTGGCGTGATCTCAGCTCACTGCCAGCTCTGCCTTCTGGGTTCACGCCATTCTCCTGCCTCAGCCTCCCAAACAGCTGGGAATACAGGCACCTGCCACCATGCTAGGCTAATTTTTTTTTTTTTTGTATTTTTAGTAGAGACAGGGTTTCACCATGTTAGCCAGGATGATCTTGATCTCCTGACCTTGTGATCCGCCTGCCTTTACCTCCCAAAGTGCTGGGATTACAGGTGTGAGCCACCGCGCCTAGCCAGGTTTCAATTTCTTAATCCCCCCCCTTGCATAGGAATATGCAATCAGTTGAGCCAGGTGAACTAACCAAACTCATGGATGTCACCTGTTCTCTCCCATGTGGTTAATCCAGAGTGAGATGCATGTATGCTTTCTACATATTTGATGCCAGCGTGTTGGCAAGTATTTCATTACAAAACAGGGAAATGGTAATTTATGTCAAAATATTTTAAAAATGGGCTTTGAAAAGACAAGATCTGTGTATCTGGAATGCCTCAAGAGCTGTGTTTACTTGGGTGCTGCATGTAAACATCAACACATTTAGGCATAGGAAGCCAAGCCCTGTGTCAGTTCTCTGCACTGCAAGTCGTGATCGCAGTTTACAGGGAGAGTCTGGACCTCCTGCAGCAGCTCGTTTGTGGCAAACGCGCTGAGCACCTGCTGCTTGCGTTTGCTCTGTCCCCAGGGCAGTCACATCCACCCCACATTTAGAAGGATAGATTTTTCTCTCTTGGAGGAGACTACCCCTTTGGTTTCTGTGACCACTCCCTTATGTGTCCCATGAAATCACCTGAGATGCTGTGGTGTTTAATCCCTCTTGTCACTCCTCTCCTGTCTGGTGCATCAGGAAGCTGCAGGAGTCTGAAGAGAAGGAAGTGCTGCAGGACTCCCCGGAGGAAAGTGTTTTGACTTCCTGTAGTCACCATGATATGTCCCAATCTTACCAGTCTTGCGAAGGCACTTTCTTGGCACTAGACGAACAGAAAGTTTGCTCTGCTCAGGATGTAGCCAGCGAACGCTCCAATTCCAAAGGGGAGGAAACCCCACTTGGCTTCCCAGGTAGGCTCCCTATTCTTTGCACCCCACAACCGGTCTAGAATGACAGATGCCATACCTTTAGGCAGACCCTATACTCATATACTGGTTAGAACCAGGCTCTAGGATTGAGTTTGAAGAAGGCATCTCATGAGTCAGAGAGTTTTACTCCATCCTAGCCCCAAATTGCATGTCATCTTTCATCTTTGCCCCACTAGCAAATCACTGTACCCAAGGTTGACCTGACAAATTCATATGCACCCCTGCGGCCTGGATGCAGGATTTATCCGTCAGTCCTCCCAATTTAGATTGAATCCATCATCTCACATGGGATCTTCTACTTTTCGCTCCCAAACAGCCTGAGTTTTTATGCTGTCCAAGGCCATTGCAGCCATTTCTATATTCCTGGGGCTGTCATTACTCTTGTTCCCTTCTGTCAAGCTAGACACTGTCTCTTTTTAGTTGGCTTGTCTTAGCTAAGTAGTCTCTGAGTACCAGAACATGAACACCACTATTGGACTTTTGATGTTTCTCTGAAAGAAAGCTGGGCCCTGAAACTCCCTACAAGATGAAAGGCCAGTGTTTCTGCATAGCATGAGAGATTCTTTTGACGCAATCTATCCATCTAAATGTGAATTCTACAAAACCACCAACAGTAGCTTATCAGAAGGAAACATGCTGAATACTGCAGTAACCCTCCTAGAAAGCATTGAAGTGGATCCCCAGGATCTCTCAGTAAAAAAGGATATGTTTAACAGTTTGCTGTGGCTCAGGACAGAAGGGACTGTGATGATGACCTGTTATGTTAAGGAGATTTGCTCCATGGCTCAGGAAAGTAAACCTAGTGGCTTCTCACAAGGCTCATGCTGAGGCCTCCTGAAAAGTTCCTCTCACAATAGGCTGTTATTACACTGAGTATATTTATGGCACTGTGTAGGTTTGGACACAAGTTTGTGCATGTATGAATGGGATCAAGTTCACGTGACTGGTTTTCTCTCAATGTATTTGCAGAAAAGCAACTTGGTCTTGAAGAGGTGAAAAGACAAGAAACGATTGCTCCCAGGTAATTGAGAAAAATCAGGAACTGTCAATTCAGGGGTGATACAACTCATATCCACAGAGAACCAGAAAGTCCTGAATATACCTAATTCATCCCTTCAGCCAACCAGAAATGATCCTTTTGAACAATGTTTTCTGTTTTCATTGTGATACTTGTACTATTTGCCATTTCTTATTAACTTCTCAAGTTCAGTACACAAAACCAGTTGACCTTGTGAACAACTAATCAGTCACAGAGATTTCCTGCAAGCAGATATGTTCTTCTTATGGTTTCAACCACCCTGAGATGCATATCTGCTTTCTGCTGGTTTTGCATTAGCACAGTGGTGAGTATTCCACGGCAAGAAAATTTGATAGAAAAATTATTATTATACCATGCCACAATATTAAGAGAAAGGGGACTTGATGACATGAGATTTTGGGGATATTATAATGCCTCAAAATCTGTGCTTACTTGGCCAATACATATAAAATTCAATACAATTTAAGAAAAAAGAATGAAACCACTGTTATGGGACATGATAATCAGTAAGTCTGACTGTACCATACAGAAACACTCAGTCTCCTTCCTCAGAAAATCATAATCTGGCCAATTCATGGAGTACCTGATGCTTCTCTCTCTCTTGTCTCTCTTTCCCTCTCTGTATTGCTCACCTACCCCATGGCAACCACACTGCAACCCACCAAGAAGAGGAGAATATTGAACTCTTTAATGGGTTGACCATTTGCTTTCTGTGATCACTCCTTCATGCCTCACTTGAAATCCAGCTAGGGCTCTGAAACTTTTTGGATTAATCTGTAGTCCTTTCTACCCTGCAGGCTCAGCAGGGAACCGCTGAGGGTGGACAAGCATGAAGTCCCCCGGGAGTTACTGGATGGATGTTATTTGATTGCTTCTGTTCTTCCTGACCTGACTCACTCCTGCCAGCCTTATAGGAGAACTTTGTATTCTTTTGAAGAAAAGCAAGTCAGCTTGGCTCTTGTAGACAGTGAGTACTCCATTGTGAACATGATAAATCTCTAATTGGTGCCCCAGGCAGACTTTGTAATCCTCGCACCTCACACTCCTGGCTGGACTTAGACGTGTCATTGGTGTGGGCATGACTCATAGACACAGGTTGATTTGCTGGACCTTAGGCTGTAATGTTGGCTCTCCTGCTACCCACCTCCTTCTGTATGACCTGGTTCCTGACAGGCCATGTATCGGTGCTGGTCTATGGCCTGGGGATTGGGAGCCCCTGTTCTAAATCATCAAAACCTGAGTATTTGGTGAAGAAGGCTGAATGTTACAGTTTCCCTCATACAATGCAGTTTAGCTATTTGCCTAGAGTCTGTGGGGAAAAGGATTACTTCACTGTTTGGCCAGAGTCAGAATGGAGGATGTTGGGATGATGGCCTACTAGCACAGGCAGATTTTGCCCCATGGCTCAGGAAAGTCAATAAGCCAGTTCTCTCAAGACACTACCTTATGCCTCCTGAAATATGTCTCTCACAGTATCCTGTTCTCATACTGGAAAGTTAGATGTCTCTGTGTTAGGACTGGACAGTGAATTGGACATGTGTGGAGGGGAATCAGCTTAATGTGACAGCCCTGTCTGAATTTATTTGTAGAAAATCTAAATGACCGAAAGAAGATGGAAGACCAACAACTACTGTGCCCCAGGTAAGTCTCAGGAACTGTAGACTGTTTATTCACTGTTGACAGCTGGAGACTCTAGACCTAGGTAAAACAGAAGGTGCCATATATATACATATGTATACACACACACACACACACACACACACACACACACACATATACATATATATATCCTTTCAGCAAGTCACAAATTATCCCTAGTCATAAGACTGTCTGTTTTCATGGTGGCACCTGCATAGGATCCCATTACTTCCTCCCTCTGACATTTAGTAACCCGCAGTTGGTTACTCAGGTCAACACACCTGACTAGGGAGTTCCTGCAATTGCCCCTTCTCTCTTGGGTGTGAGGCCACAACCAGTGTGATGCAGACTTGATTTTGGCTTGTTTCTCTTCATCATGTGTTAGGACTTTGGCAATAGGAAAAGGAACTAGAAAAAAAACCATAGCCTGTCACTATATTGAGAATAAGAGGCCTGCCTGAAGGTGAAAGGTTTTGGAGCCTACACTTCCTCTAATGCTACAATCATGTACCTATTGCATATCAACTTCAACTCATTTTATGCAAAACCACTGAAGCCACTGCTTTAGTAATCTCTCCATACTGTGTGTCATGAGGGTGATAATAGAGGGCTTCCTTTCTCCCTCCCCATCGCCTTATAATCTGGCCAGTTCCCTGAGCACAATCCCACACCACATTCCCTTGGAAGCCACACTTATACCACAAATTAGAGGATACTTTTCCTCCTTTTAAATAGATTCCCATCTCTGATTTCTGCAACCATTGTCTCAAACCTTCCACCAAATTCAGATAGACCTCTGTGGCACCTGATCTTCCATGGATTAATTTTTAGACCTTCCTACCCCAACAGGCTCAATAGGCAACTACTACAGGTGGAGGAGCATGAAGTCCCTCAGGAGTCATGGGATGAAGCTGACTCGACTCTTCCGATCCCTCCTGAACTGACTGGCTCCTACCAATCTGATATGAGGAGTGCCCTGCATTCATTAGAGGAACAGCAAGCCTGCGTGGCTCTTGACGTAGACAGTGAGTACTCCATTGTGAAGGTGATATAAGTCCTAGGTAGACCCCAAAATCCTTGGGCCTCCCACCCATAGGTGGGCTGAGAGTTGTCAACACTGAATTGGACCTAGATATACATGTAGATTTGCATCACTCTGGAATTGAGTCTGAAACAAAGACGTAAGATTGGGTCCATGAACTTTGGCCTCTTCCTAGTCTCAGGCCATTCTTGTGGCATCCTGGATCAACTGTTAGGACACTGGACCCCAAGCAGGTGTGAAAAATTCACACCAATGTACGTAACACATGCCCAACAGGTGTCTGTCAGGCCTCTTAATCTGAATAAACTTTGTCTTGCCAGCTATTGTGTTCCTTACAAGCTTCCTTCCCCAACCATGTTCCTTCAGGTTCTACGCCTGCCCAAGGCCAGTGGCATTTTTGACTACATTTCTATTAGAGATATTACCCAGATTTCAATGAATCAAGCCTCATTCTCTGTGTCTTCGATGTTGGCCTGTCTTAGCAGAGCAGTCCATTACCTTTTGTTATGTTTGCAGAAGCAAGACTGGGCCTCGTCACTCCTAGATGCCACGAATAGCCAATGTTTCTTTATAACACCAAAGATTCATTTTGATTCAAGAGTCTGTTGATTCCCCCCTTCATTCTAATTTCAGTGTCTAACATCCTCGCAACCATGAACAATGTGGGTATTTAATGATAGAAAGCTAGATATTTCCGCTAGAAAGCAGTTGGGGTATTTGCTTTAAATTGGTGTGAAAAATGTTGCCGAACTCTTTGCACAAAATCAGGAGTGATGATATTGGGATGATGATCTACCACAACAGGGAGATTTCACCCCTAGGCTTAGGGAAGAAACCCAGAGCACCTCTGTCATGACAGGACTTCAGGCCTCCTGGAATATTTCTCTCACAGTGTCCCGTTCTCCCACTGAGGAAACCGATGTTCCTATGTTAGGATTGCACAGTGGAATGTTTGTGTGTGTAGGGGAACCTGCTTAATGTGTCTGTCCCTGTCTGAATTTATTTGCAGAAATTAACAAGGATCAAGAGGAGCTAGTAGACCAAGACCCACCATGCCGCAGGTAACTCTGAGGAATCATGGACAGTCAATTCAGTGTTGATATCTGGAGACTCCACATGCAGGGAAAATCAGAGTGTGCTCAATATACCTGTTTCATCTGTTCAGCCAACCGTGAAATAGCCATGTTCATAATGTTGACTCTGTTCATTGTATACCTGTATTTGTTTTTTCTCCTTATTAATCCCTGTAAATTGTACTAGTCTGCATTCAGTTGACTCTGTTGAACTGATCAATCACAGACATTTTCTGCGGTCCTCTTTTCTGTCCTTTTTGCTTAAAGTGAAGAAGAGGTGCACATCTGATGTCTGCCTCTTTGACAATACCATGTTTGCAAGTATTTGATAGCAGGAAAGTAAGCGAAAATTACTCATGTCCTGCTACAATATTGAGAGCAAGTGATGTTGAGGATGCACTCACTCTGTCTGTGAAGCCTTAAGAGCCTGTATTCATTTGGCCAGTGATGCTAATTTCAACAAATGTATGCAAAAGTGCTGAATGCACTGTGTCATGGCTGTTTCACACAGGGATTGTTCCATCTCTTTCCTCCTTCTTCCCCAGCTCATTGTCTGTCCAGTGCACTGAGCACCTGCTGCTCTCTGTCTCCTGCTCGAGACAGGGAAGCATCCTTGTATCTCTCTGAGGGGACTGTCCTTTGCTTCCTCTGGTCCCTCCTGTGAGCCTCCCTATAGACCCAGCTGAGTACAGTGGTTTTGATTCTCTCTGGTGTTTACCTTATGTCGTCTTTACTCACCAGACTGAGGCAGGAGGTCCCGGAGAACTCCCTGGATGAAGTTTACTTGACTCCTTCGGTTCCCCATGACCTGTGTGACTGCCACCAGGCTTATAGCGGCACTTTGTACTCACTGGAGGATCAGCTCGCCTGCTCTGCTCTAGATATAGCCTGTGAATACTCCAGCCTGAAGGTCACAAAGCTCCACTGTTCTCCCAGGCAGCCTCTATCTGTTTTGCTTTGTGCAACTTGTGCAGGTGAGGCAGTTCATCTCTGTAGGCAGGCCCTGTATACTGAGCCTGTTTTGAATCTGGCTCTTGGATCTAGTTTTAAGCACAGACATCCACTAGGTGAAACTTCCTCTTCTTCTGTCCCAACTGGCTCATCTGTCACCTGGCATCTTCTCACAAGAGCAGGCTGTGCGTATCCAAACAGACCAGAGAGGGGGATGGTGAGGGATCATTGCAAAATCTTGACAACAGTAGCTCACCTGGAGAAATCTGTATAACAGACCTTCTTGTTTTATTTTATTATTTCATTTTATTTTACTTTAAGTTCTGGGATATATGTGTAGAATGTGCATGTTTGTGACATAGGTATACATGTGCCATGGTGATTTGCTGCACCTATCAACTCGTCATCTAGGTTTTAAGCCATGCATACATTAGGCATTTCTCCTAATGCTCTCCCTCCCCTTTCCCCTCAACTCCCAACAGGCCCTGGCATGTGTTGTTCCCCTCGCAGTGTCCATGTGTTCTCATTGTTTAACTCCCACTTATGGGTGAGAACATGCGGTGTTTGGTTTTCTATTCCTTTGTTAGTTTGCCCAGAATGATGGTTTCTAGCTTCATCCATGTCATTCACCCTGCAAAGGACATGATCTCAATCTTTTTTATAGCTGGTGTAAGGAAGGTGTAAGGAAGGGGTCCAGTTTCAGTTTTCTGGATATGGCTAACCAGGTTTCCCAGCACCATTTATTAAATAGGGAATCCTTTCCCCATTGCTTGTTTGGTGAGGTTTGTCAAAGATCAGATGGTGTCATTCTTTAAGATAGGGCATCTCTCTTTTCTGAAATTATGTTGCTAACTGCATGCCCTGAGCAGTGCCCTTATCTCTTTTCTGGCCACCCACACGTGCTTGCAGTCTTGCTCAATTATTTTGGAGGTCTGTTTCATGATTTCTGTGTCCCAAGGAAGATTCTCCACTTTAGGGGTCCCCAATCCCTGGGGCCATGGACCTGTGTTGGTTCATGACGCACAGGAGGTGAGCAGTGGGCAAGCATTGCCGCCTGAGCTCTGCCTCCTGCCAGATCATCAGCAGCACTGGATTCTCATAGGAGCTTGAACCCTATCGTGAATTGTGCATTTGAGGAGTCTAGGTTGTGCACTCCATATGAGAATCTGATGCCTGATGATCTGTCACTGTCTCCCATCACCTTCAGATGGGACCAACTAGTTGCAGGAAAACAAGCTCAGGGATCCCAATAATTCTATATTATGGTGAGTTGTATAATTGTTTCATTATGTATTACAATGTGATAATAATAGAAATAAAGTGCACAATAAATGTAATGTGCTTGAATCATCGCAAAACCATCCCCCCTACCCTGCTCCATGGAAAATTATCTTCCTTGAAACTGGTCCCTGGTTCCAAAAAGGTTGGTGACCGCTCTTCTACTTCCTCTGTGGTAGCTACCCTCCACTGAAGCAGTCTAGTGTCCTTTCCTCCATGCAAGGCCATAGCTTGCATCCTCTGTAGAGCGCTAGTAGATTTTACAATGGGATTGTAGTTTCAACCACGTGTTGGTCTCAGTGCTATATTCTCACAGAAGCCATGGACAACTAGTATATCTGATGAGGTGCTGGCCTAATTGATGAACAAAGCAGAGTGGTTCCTGTCCCCATGGTCTTCAGAAAACCCTTCCTCTTAGCAACTTCCCCTTGAGACAGCAGCTTCACAGGATGTGTAGAGAAAAATATCCAACATTCATTTCTTCTCGCTCATTCTATTTTTTTTTTTGAAACGCAGTCACTGTGTCACCCAGGCTGGAGTGCAATGACATGGTATTGGCTCACTGCAACCTCCACCTCCCAGGTTCAAGCAATTATTGTGCCTCAGCCTCCTGCATCGCTGGGATTACAGGTGCCTGCCACCACGCCCAGCTAATTTTTGCCTTTTGAGATGGAGTCTCGCTCTTGTTACCCAGGCAGGAATGCAGTGTCACGGTCTTGTCTCACTGCAACATCCACCTCCCAGGTTCAAGTGATTCTTGTTACTGAACCTCCCAAGTAGCTGGGATTATAGGTGCCCACAATCATGCCTGGCTGATATTTGTATTTTTAGTAGAGATGGGTTTCACCATGTTGGCCAGGCTGGTCTCGAACTCCTTACTTCAGGTGATCCACCCACCTTGGGCTCACAAAATGCTGGGATTAAAGGCATGAGCCACCGTGCCTGGCCTCATTTTGCCTTTTTAGTGGAAATGGGACTTTACTATGTTAGTGAGGCTGGTCTCCAACTCCTGGCCACAGGTGACCTGCCTGACTCGGCCTCCCAAAGTGCTAGAATTACAAGCATGTGCCACCATGCCTGGCCTAATTATTGGGGATTTTACCCATCAAATCATCTTCTAGTAAGAGCAAGGAACTCTGTGATGTCCCCCAAAATATATGAATATTTTATAATGAAATTAGCAACAATGCCAGGTGCAGTGACTCACCAGTAATTCTAGCACTTTGAGAGGTCGAGGGAGGGGGCTTGCTTGTGCTCAAGAGATTGAGACCAGTGTGGGCAACATGGCAAAACACTGTCTCTACAAAAAATTAGCAGGACATGGTGACACACACCTGTAGTCCCAGTTACTACTCGGGGGGCTGAGGTGGAAGGATCATCTGAGCCTGGGAAGTTGAGGCTGCAGGGAGCTGTGATTGTACCACCACACTCCAGCCTGAGCAACAAGGAGACCTTGTCTCAAAAAAAGAAAAAAGAAAAAGAAAAAAAGAAAGAAAGAAAGAAAGAGAGAAAAGAAACTAGCAACAAAAATGTTGGCCTCTATCCTATTTTGGTAAGTGCCTTTGATGTTGGGACAATCCCCTTTCCTGTTTTCCATTTCTCCCTGAGTTTTTTTTTTTTTTTTTTTTTAAATATGGAATGCTTCACGAATTTGCGTGTCATCCTTGCGCAGGGGCCATGCTAATCTTCTCTGTATCGTTCCAATTTTAGTATATGTGCTGCCGAAGCTTTCAAAGAAGCAAAGACTTTTTTAGGATCACAGCAATTCATGAAACAGAAATAAAATACACATTGACTTTGCATCGGCTGTATGCCAGGCCCCTGGCTAAGCAAGCTCTGTCCTTGCTGTAACTCGTTCAGTGCTCCAGGGACACTCCCAAGTTTGCGGTGGCATCTCCATGTTAGAGCTGAGGACACCGAGGCTCAGAAAGGTCCACTCACTTGCCCAGGATGTCTTCACTAGTTGCGGTGGGAACATAAACCCCATATCTACCTGACTCCAGAGCGCAGTCGCTGTTATTTCTGTGTTGCCGAGAGAACATGTCAGGGCTGAGCCGACATGGGTGCTCACCCTTTTTTCTTTTGTAGAAATTAATTTGTAATGATTTCAAGTTGAAACAGAAAAGTTGCTAGCCTGGTATAAACAACTCCTGCAGCCCCTGGCGCAGATTCCCCTAGGAGGAATGCCTCTGTGCACTTTGTCTGGGAGCAGAGCTAGTGGCTCCTCCAGTCCCTCCAGGGGGACCTACAGCTCCATGGGGCTCTCCTTGGAAAATCACACAGGGGATGAAAGGTCTTAGTCTCTCCCCAGCCCCTGTCCCCAGGGTTTCTACTCTCAACTTGGCCATCCTTGAGCCCCTGTAAATCTGCAGGGCTCTGTCTGAGGAACACCTCAACCAGGACAGGGCTTCTACAAGGAGGAAGGGAAGTGCTCAGACACATGTCTCAGAGGTGACATGCCTCTGATATGGGCCGGCTCTGCCAGAGCATCATGAAACAGGGGCCTGGGGAGGCGACAATCCTCCATGCAGATGAGTGGAGATGAATGAATGCACCTTTCAAATTACACAAGGATGCATCCTGTGTGTGGGTTCATGACAATAGTGTGTGAATAGTGTGCACAGTGCACAGCCCTGACCCCAGCAGTGGTTTCCACAGGTGGTCTGCTCCATCCATCCTCTCCCTACAGAGGAAAGCTTGGTAGAACCAAGGAGGATACAATCTAAATGATCACTTGATCTATTATTGAGCACTTTTTCCCACCTGCCCAACTCACAATACTACCGTATTTTAGAAGCTTGAGAAAATGTTTTCCCTTTTCTCCTGAAAATGCAAAGAATATTCAAAGTATAAGTTTAATAAGACTCAGTAGTCTAGCGAAGAGGGACAAAATGACATGACAAAATTAAGTAGTGATAATTAAAAACATTCCTAGACATTGATTCTAAATAGCAAGTGCAGCGGATCAGAAAGAGAGACCTGTGTTTGCCCCGTCTTCACCCATGAGATGTGTTGCTTCAGCATGTTGTTCTCATTTGCCCAATATGAACTATCTTAAAATCTTAGAGTGTCCTAAGTGACTGATGGTTAACGATCAGTAAACTGTGCCCTGAGTAACTAAGGAGGCCACACCAAGCCAAGAGAAGTGCTCCTGGACAAAGACCCAGAAACTGGAAGGCACCCTGTGCAGGGCTGGGCCAGGGAGCAGCCAGCCTGACCCCAGGGGAGACTCTGTGTGAGGGAGTGGTGGGAGGTGATGCTGGATAGGATCATGGGGCAGAAGACAGAAGGAGGATACAGGCAGAGTGAGAGGGGAGAGGGGCGCAGTGGGCGGTGGAGAGTTTTCAGAAGCAGAGTACGAACGTGAAAAGAACAGGGCTTTTGGGTGATAAATTGCTTGTGGTATAATTGCTCGTGTGGAGATGGCAGAATCAGAGAAAGCAGTTGCAGGGGTGTATGAAGTCAGGCATT
Organism: Rhinopithecus bieti; assembly: GCF_001698545.2. Classification (NCBI taxonomy): domain Eukaryota; kingdom Metazoa; phylum Chordata; class Mammalia; order Primates; family Cercopithecidae; genus Rhinopithecus; species Rhinopithecus bieti. The sequence continues at coordinate 525,951 of NW_016827918.1, forward strand.
AGTGATGAGTCTGATACACTGTTCTCTCAGGAAGACGAAGGAGAACAGATACACGGAAGGCATTTTAAGAAAACTTAGAGAAATCTTGGTGAGAATGAGAATGTGCAGAGGGGAGGAGAGAGGAGCCCTGCAGCAATGTGGATCAGGCCCTGCGCGCCCCTTCCCTCTTCTGAGGCAGATCTGGACTGGCGTGACGCCACTGGAAGTCTTTCCTTAGTCCACTTTCTGAGAGTGTGATTTCCTCTTCCTGTGGAAATAGCAATAATTTTATGAGGGGTGNAAAGCAGTTGCAGGGGTGTATGAAGTCAGGCATTAGTGATGAGTCTGATACACTGTTCTCTCAGGAAGACGAAGGAGAACAGATACACGGAAGGCATTTTTAAGAAAACTTAGAGAAATCTTGGTGAGAATGAGAATGTGCAGAGGGGAGGAGAGAGGAGCCCTGCAGCAATGTGGATCAGGCCCTGCGCGCCCCTTCCCTCTTCTGAGGCAGATCTGGACTGGCGTGACGCCACTGGAAGTCTTTCCTTAGTCCACTTTCTGAGAGTGTGATTTCCTCTTCCTGTGGAAATAGCAATAATTTTTATGAGGGGTGCCGCCTGGACCCCACTGGTGGAGCAGGTAAGATGAGGACTGTGCTCGGTGTTATCTCCCTACAGAACCACACATGCTGATAGGTAATACCTGTGGCCCCTAAGTGTCCGTGAGGGGACTGGCCCCTTTAATACTTTGCTTATGGCTGCTGAGACCCTCTATATGGCAATAAGATGTATATGTGTGGGCAGGTGGTAAAACCATTATAGGCAATAGGAAATTCAAAATGTCCTGGAACCCTGAAGAGCTTTCCTCATTTAGTATTTGGTGTATAGGATCCCAGGCCCCTTTTCCATGGTTCTTTCTCAAAGCCTGGCGGCTCTAACTCTTGCCCTGTTCTTATACCCCTGTGTGTGGAGAGAAACAACTCCTCCTCTCTTATGCTCTGAGGGCTCTCTAGAACTTTCCCTCTAGGCCACCAGAAAGAGATCAATAATGACAGAATAATTAGCATGACCTTGTTAGCCAATCCAAAGCCCTCTGGGCTGAAACAGGGGTATTTCACTTCAGGGACGCCCAGCCTGGGCATCTGCCATCTCAGCATCCCCAGGCACAAACAGGAAAGGGTGACCATGCCTGCATTTACATGATGTCTGTCTGTGTGGCCTGGGTCACTGGGTGGCTTTACTGAGAGGCAGGGACATCAAGGATAGGCATTCTGGGCATGCGTAACCAATGGAAAACTGAGGTTGTTCCTACTGAACACCCTTCTCTTTCAGCTCCCACCCAGGCAGCTTGTCCCCACGGGCCTTGGAGTGGAGACATCAACCACCACCTGTCAGAGGTGCAGGCTTCACAGGCACAGCCGGAGCTGAGAACCCTGGTGCCCAATTGTCTGCAACTGCAACTGGATCAAGGGTTTGACTGTGGCTATGGCTTAGCCAGGCAGGGTGTTTCCTCCACCACCTGTAGCTTCACAGCCAACGCTGATCCTGGGAAGCAATGGCCCTTCCAAGGTAGGGAAGGAAAGGGGACCAGGAAGCTCTAATCCAGGTGTTGGTGGTCATGGTGCTGTGAGGGGAGGAGACAGTGGGGCCTCTTCATGCTCTCTCAGAGTCAAGTTGAAATCCACGATGCTCCAACCCAGTGAGGTGAGCAAGAGCCTGGGGTTTAGGATCAAATTTGCTGTCAGGCCCTGGCTTTGCCACTTTCTGGTTGTTCACTTTGACCAAGGTTTTTGTCTTTTTGCTATTTGTGTCTCAGTTTCCTCATGTGAGATACCTGAAAAATCGTATCTACCTGTAATCATTATTGAGAGTATTAATTATGATAATTTCCAGAGGGCTGGATTCAATAACAATTGCTCAATAAACCTATGAATAGATAATATCGAATCCTTTTCTCTTTCTGGCAATTTGCACTTAGAAAGTGACTTCACATGCGGTGTTTCGTCTGCGGTAGAGCAATTGTTAGGATCTCTGCTTTCTGGGGACCCCTCTTCCATTTCTTTCTTAGAAAGTCTCCTTTGCCAGCTTTCTTCCTCTCATTACCCATCCCTTATGAGGCCAATTTTCCTTTACCAGACACTTTCAATAATAACCTATTAGGCACGTTCAGTAAAAGTGTAAATCCTGGCCCAGAAGTCAGTCTCCCGACGTATCCAGCTTCTGCTTTTTCAGTTTTTTTTTTTAAATAAAAGGGCAACCTTCTCATGGAAAGTGTACAAATCAGTCTCTTTCATGAAACTCCATTTAGTTCATCATCTCTACTACGTCCACAGCCACGTCCTCCGTTTCCTTCTCCCAGGGATCCACTTCTGCTCAGATTTCCTTAAAACCCTGGGTCGTGTTCATCCTTACCCTCCGTCCCACTCAATATCTTCTCCTGGATCCCCTGGGGCTGCCTGGTGCTCATCTGTCAGGCGATGCCCTCAGCTGAGGAATACGGAGACCCATGTCCTCAGGAGGGAAGGTCATGTGATGTAACGAGCACCATCTGGATCCCTGGAGAGGACACACGGAAGGCGCTCAGTGAGTGTCAGGGAATGTGTAGTCCCTGACATGCGCCGTGATAACTTCGAATATTTAAACATATTTCTTCCCACTGGAATCTCTTTTGTTCCTCCATGGATTCCCACACCCCCAGCCAAGACTCACCCCACTGGCTCAGACACGCCCTCTCTTGCTCATTTTCCCTGGAGTCTAGAGCATGAACCAGGCTCCAGGTAAGAGGACAAAATGAATGCCTTTTGTTTTATTTTCCTTCACCTGGTGATTTCTCCTGGCTTTCCAACTGGTCATTTTGTTTCTCACCACACTTTTTCTTCTCTATATTCTCATGTTTCTATTTTTTTCCAATTTTTATGGATGAGAAGAATGGTTATACTGTTACATTCAATAGCTTCCAAATCCCCGTATAATATTTTTATTAGATTAATATGTATATATAGGTATATACATTTGTGTCATTTATCATATATATTAAGCATATTTGGTGTGTATGTTATATAGGGTATATATACATGCAGTAGATCATATAATGATGCAAGTTTTGTAACTTCTCCATGTTTAGTCTTCCTGGTTCTTTTCTCTCATCAGCTGCTGTCACCTCTGTCTGATCTCACCTCTGTGCCCCATGGGCTGCTGCCCTGTCAGGCCCTGCCATCGCCTTCTCCTGTTTGAGTTCAGTTCTGATTTCACTTTGATTTTGCTTGAGTTTTATAATCTCTTCCTTCCCAAAAGCACAGTCTATATACAGTGTGATTTCCTTGCCTTATCTACCTGTAATCTATTTGTGTTTCTTAATCCTCTGTTGTTTGAATATTTTTGTGAATTGGGAGTGTCTTTGCTTCCTGGCAATCTTGTCATTACTGGGTAATGTAAGAAAGATCAACAAAAAGAAAATATCAAAGTGACTCCATTGGCTTTGGACGCCACTTTTCCTTATTTGACATTCTTTGAGTAGAAGGAAAGTCACAGTGAGAACATGGATGCCAGTGGATCCCATTGTCTGTGGTTTTATTTTCAGAGCTGGGTTCGGAGCCTTCCCTTGGAATGAAGAACCCTCCCCAGCTGGAAGGTGATGCTCTTGAAGGCTCAACCGACAACACACATGGGCATCAAGTCATTGGCCACATTCATGCCTCAAGTGTCCTAAAACCAAAAATGATCAAAAGAAAACTGCCATTCAGCAAGTGGAGACTGGCATGCAGATTCCCTGGCCTGCAAGCTTAGGGTACGAAGGTAATCACATCTACGGCTCTTAGCTGCACTCACTCCTTATTTCTGTCTGTTTATGATGATAGCTCATTCTCCCACTGCTTTTCTCTTCCCTATTTGTGAGTATTGTTTGAGGCCCCTGCTGCTTTTCACATCCAGGTTCTTCCCATAGTCTGCTCTCCCGCTCCTTCCCAAAAGACTGGGACATGGAGTTGTAAGGGAGTGGGTTTCTCTGCAAAGGGCCCTCTCCTTCTACAGCCCTCTGCTTCTGAGTGTGCATGGTTGACGCTGAGCACATCCTCTCTGGGAGGTGTGAAAAGCCATCACTCTGCTCTGGACAAAGGGGATCAGAATGAAGGGGTCATCGGCTGCTGGTTGGGCATAGGCAGGTCCTCATATCTGCACTCCAGGCTGACTGGAAGTTCAGGGGTGTTTTCTTCTCACTTGTGGATGGCACTTGCCCCTTCAGCTAGCCAGAGGCTGAGGCTTCAGCTCATCCTCCCAGCAGGAGCTCAGTTTGCCCCTGGGCTATCACAACTTAACAATCCCTCCAGACTCAGCCGTCAGCAGGACTTGACATAGATGCTCTTTTCATTTTTTCTTTTCTCTCTCCTACAGATACCAAATACTGCTGGAAGGATGAAAAGATGTCACAAAAAGTAGCTTTTCCACTTGATGAAAAAAACTAAAACAGCAAAGCAAGTTGAAGTTCAAATACAACACTGCAGGGGTCCTTTGCTGAGGACTGAATTTTAGACACAGAATGCTCTTGATGATTTCAACCCACTAGGATCCATTGATTTGAGAAACCACAATCCGTCCCATTTCCACTTGTGATGAATACCCAAGGAGACTAATTCCCAGATGGACAAACAGCACTGAGAGGCTTTAGCCCTGTGCCTCTCAATTCCATCCTGTAGAGAACAGGAGTCAGGAGCTGCTGGCAGGAGACAGTATGTCACCCGAGACTCTGCCAGTGCAGAATATGAACAATGCCATGTTCTTGCTGAAAACGCTTAGCCTGAGTTTCATAGGAGGTAATCACCAGACAACTGCAGAATATAGAACACTGAGCAGGACGACTGACGTGTCTCCTTCACACAGTCCACGTCACCACAAATCACACAACAAAAAGGAGAAGAGACATTTTGGGTAGAAAGATAATGTAGCTACACTTCTTTAGTTATTTTGAACCCAAAGTATCTCCTCATCTTTTTGTTGTTGTCATTGATGGTGGTGACATGGACTTGTTTGTAGAGGACAGGTCAGCTGTCTGGCTCAATGGTCTTCATTCTGAAGTTGTCAGAAAATTTCCTTATGATTAAATTCAGCCTAAACATTTTGCCAGGAACACTGCAGAGTCAATGCTATGAGTTTCCAACCTCAGCTCATCTGCAGGCAGAGAAGGTCCGGTTTGTCTGTCACCATTATTGTTACATCAGGACTGGTTACGTGGTTAAGGAGGGGTCTGGGAGATCTGTCCTTTATAAAGACACCTTATTTATAATTAATTTGGAAAGTGGTTTGAAAAAGGATAAATACCCTGTATTCTAACAATCTTCCTCTGAGAATTTCATCATCAATTAATCACCCCTGGCTGTGTCAGTTATTATACTTATGTTTGTACATTGGAAATTTCTATCTCAGTTCTTACTATGAACTTATTTCTGTTGGCATTCTGTTGTGAAAAAGAATATTCCCTGCCCAAATTTTAACTTTCATCCAGGACTAATTTTAGTCTATTAAAGTTAAAATGTTTTTGTTTTAAATCTGTTTAATTAAAATATTCTTGCCTATCATTCTGGACTAGTAGATTTTTTTTACATACAATGTTTTAAGCTTTTATTATGATTGGTTTTGGTGGATAAGTATACAGATTAATAAAAACATTCTTATTTCCCTGTTTACATTTTAAACTCTTCCATATTTTAGTCTACATTTATCATATGCAGTAGTAGATGGTATTTACTACATTTCTTTATCAATGCTATTTTTTCTTTGTGTGTGTGTGTGCGTTTTGTTTTTTATTTAGGAAGGGTTGTGTACCTCATGTTTAACATTGCTCATGTTTAAACTAAAAATGTTTTGACATCACTAGTCCCCTTTTAACTTGATACACTTCTAATATTTGGTTTATAATTTTTTTTTTTTTTTTGATACAGAGTCTCGCTCTGTCACCCAAACTGGAGTGCAGTGGCCGGATCTCAGCTCACTGCAAGCTCCGCCTTTCAGGTTCACGCCGTTCTTCTGTCTCAGCCTCCCGAGTAGCTGGGACTATAGGCGCCCGCCACCTCGCCTGGCTAGTTTTTTGTATTTTTTAGTAGAGACGGGGTTTCACCGTGTTAGCCAGGATGGTCTCGATCTCCTGACCTTGTGATCCGCCCGTCTTGGCCTCCCAAAGTGCTGGGATTACAGGCTTGAGCCACCGCGCCCGGCCAGTTTATAAATTTTTAATCATATCTTTTGAATTTAAATTTTTACCACTATGACAACCAAAGATATTATTTTCCTCTTCTCTGACCTCTTAACCTGCCATTTCTTATAGTGTTAGTTCAACCCAAGCATACACCAGTGACAGCCTGTGTTTCCCACCTTGTCTCCACCTTGGCTTTTGGTTTAGGTCCACAATTAAACATGCTGATGCTCATGAACTATTCAAAAGTGAGTGTCCTGGGCATCACTTGTTGAAGGGAATTTATTTTTGGGAGAGCCCTCATGAGAGAATAGGGTCTCGCTGAGTTTTGCTTAATAACGTTTTCCCACTGCCTTGGTACATGGTGCACATGACTAGATATAAGGTACTTGCCAAAAATGATTTTTCTTGAGTTTTTAGAAAATGTCTTGCTTTAGGGGACAGGGATGGTATGTGTTCTCACTCTGGGATTCTGTTTTGTTCTACCAGGACCTCTAATTTCTGCCAGTTACTTCATTCATTCTTTTCACCACAAGTCTCCAGAGGATGCTTCCTCTGTCCATGCCTCCCCATCTCCCAGCAGTTCTGGGTTTCTGAACTTGCCACCTCTGGTCCTCTGCACCGTGAAGCCCCTTCCTTTCAATTCCCCAGTAGCCAGTGTAAGTATGGATTGATTAGTTCTATAATCAATTTTGAGTTAGTTTTAGTGCAAGTATGGATGTTTAGGTAGATTTTTTTCTTTCTTTGCTTATATTTTTTACTACCAGGTCTCAGGCGTGATCTGTCTTTCTTCACACTCACTTTCTGAGGACAGTTTTACCTGTGTTCTGTCATGAACAGGCCCTCCCTGCTGTCCTGGCCTCTATTCGCATAGTGTTTCCTGTTCCCTCTGCAGTTGTGTGGCTCCCAGACCCTGCTAAAGAAAATCACCTGAGGGCTATAGGGTTCTTTAGCCCTGGTGTTTAGGGCCAGGGTTATGGGTGGTATTTTTGACTCCCTGCTAATTCCTAGGGCTTTGAAGTGTATGTTAAGAAAATCAGCTGTTATCCTATCCTACTTCTTCAAATGTGGAATTTCAATAGTACAAATAAAGGAGACAGAATCATATAATAGAACTCCCTCATATTCATTGGCTAGCTCAGCAATCGTCACTGAATAACTGAACTTTTAAAAATACAATCCTTCTTACTTATGAAATGTGTGTATACATATATATATGTAAAATGCATGTACATGTATGTGTGTGTGTATATATACATATAAATTTGGACATATGATTATGGAGGCTGCAATTCCCAAGATGGAAAGCTGGATACCCAGGAAAGCATTTCCTTCCTATTAGGCCCTTTGCTTCTCCTCTGACCTTTGGTTGATTGGATGAGGTCCACCCACATTAGGGAGGACAGTCTGCTTCACTTAGTCTGTCTATTCCAGTGTTAATGTCATCCAGAAACACCCTCCGGCACACACCCAGAATAATGTTGGAACAAATGTCCTGGCACACTGGGGCTCGGTCACAGTGACACACACAATTAACCATTATGCAGGTCCTTCATCATATGTGGGATTTCATATTTTTCTCCTAATTTGTAGCATATGCTTTATTCTATTATCAATGTCTTGTGCTGACCAAGGATTTTTAATTTTTATGAAGTTGAATGTATCAATGTTTTCTTTAATAGTTTGTGTTGATACGATAACTAAGAATACTTCGTGCCTAACTCTACATCATGAAAATTTTCTCTTACGTTTTCTACTGTAAGTTTTCTAGATTTGCAGTTTACATTTAGTTGTATAATCAATTTGGAGTTAGTTTTTCTGCAAGTATGGATGTTTAAGTGGATTTTTTTTCTTTCTTTGTTGTTTTTTACTTCCACTTTTATTTTAAGTTCAGGGGTACATGTGCAGGATGTGCAGGTTTGCTACATAGGTAAATGTGTGCCATGGTGGTTTGCTGAACAGATCATCCCATCACCTAGGTATTAAGCCCAGCATCCATTAGCTACTCTTCCTGATGCTCTCCCTCCCCCCACTTCCCACCCCCCGAAAGGGCCAAGAGTGTGTTGTGTCCACCCCTACCCTATCTGTCTATGTGTTCTCATCATTCATTTCCCACTTATAAGCGAGAACATGCAGGGTTTTGTTTTCTATTCCTGTGTTAGTTTGCTGAGGCTAATGGCTTCCAACTCCCTCTGTGTCCCTGAAAAGGACATAATCTTATTCCATTTTACGGCTGCATAGTATTCCATGTGTATATATACCACATTTTCTTTATCTAGTCTATCATTAAAGGGCATTTAGGTTGATTCCATATCTTTGCTATTGTGAATAGTGCTGCAGTGAACATATGTGTGCATATGTCTTTATAACAGAATAATTTATATTTCTTTGGGTATATACCCAGTAATGTGATTGCTGGGTCAAATGGTATTTCTGCCTTTATATTTTTAAGGAATCACCACACTGTCTGCCACAATGGTTGACAGTTACACTCCCACCAACAGTGTAAAAGCATTCCTTTTTCTCCAAAACCTCACCAGCATCTGCGAATTTTTTTCTATTTTTGCCTATGGATGTCCAGTTTTCTCAACACAATTCGTTGATAAGACAATGCTTTCTCTCCTGAATTGTTTTGAACCATTGTCCGTCCATTGGAGAGATGAGACTGGAGAGAGGACTGTCCTGATCATTGGAGGGACAGGGCCTGAAGTAGGGCAGGTCGTATGGAAAAGAAAATGAACACATATTTTTCAGTGAGGCAGAGGAAAGCCCCAAGCACAAGTGAGGTACTCCCTACCCCCATGTGTGGCACACTCGCCTCTGCTCTCTCTGCCTCTCCTGCTATACAATCTTGGGTGTGCACAGACACTGAGGCTGAGTTGTGTCATTGGGCACATTTAGGCATAGACATCAAATGTGTGGCATCAAATCCCAGAATCTCAAACAGGCAAAGTGGCAGGAAAGCATAAGACATAATGAAGAATGAAATAATTCATTGAAAATGACACATATGTTAGAAATAGCAGGCAAGAACATTACAGCAGTTATTATAATTTTAATTAAGTGAAGATGTGGGAGATGTTTTTAAAATATCAAGTTCCATAAGTGAAAACTACATTTTACTGTCTGAATTTTTTAAAAAAATGCACTGGATTGAACATTGCAGAGGAAAAAATTAATGAATTAGAGGGAATAGCAATAGAAACCAACACAAATGAAACACACAGGAAAAAATGAATTTAAGAAATAAAAAGCCCATCAGTGGGAAAACTTTAAACACTCTACTAAATGGAATCCCTGAAGGGAATGGAGTGGATAAGAGGGATAGAAAAATATTTAAAACACACTGGATGAAAGCTTTCAAAGCTTCATGAAAACCATAAACCCCAACTAACCAAGAAACATAATGTATTCTGATATCCCAAAGTCTGTGCTCTCTTCAGAAAAGAAAGTTCAGCATAAAGCACTAAACCAGGAGTCAAGATACTGTATTTTCAACTGTTATTCCGACAGCTGTATTATAACAGGCCAGTTTATTTCACGCCTTTCTAATTTGACCTAAAGTGCTGGCACAGCCTTACTCAATTATGTGTTGAAGAGTATACAGAGACTGCCAGGCTGAGGGAAGATGCAAGAGAATAGAAGAGATGCTCTCAGGGAACAACAGACCACAAGGCGCCAGAGTCAGAGGCAGCATCAGCCACTGTCAGCTGCTCATTTTCCCAGACAAAGTCCACAAGTCTCAGCCATGCTTTGCTTCTGCAAGATGCTTCTTCAGCTTTTCAATAAACCTGCCTGAATTTAAGCTGATGGGAGTTTATTTCTCCTTCATCATAAATGAAATTCTTCACCACAACAATCTCCAATGAATTGTGGGCACAGCAGGCAGGCCCATCCCTGCTTCTGTTTCCACCATCGTCCCCTGTAGGTTGAAAAGGAGGCAGGTAGTGAATTACCTTCAAATGTTCCCCTGGCTCTGATACTCTGTTATTCTGGTTTCTTTTTGGCTACTTTGCATGTTTCCTAAGGCGTCCGGTTGAACCACCTTTGTCTACTGTGTCCAGGCCTCCCGGGTGGTATTTCAGATAAGACATTCTTGGGTTACTGCACTCACAACCACTGAACCAATTCTATGATCATCCGTTTCATGGCCACATGTTTGCTCATTTTCTATGTACATAAAGGGAGGGGACAGACAGCAAACTTGCATGTTATAAATTGTATCATCTTAAAAAGGAAATAAGGCAAGACTTTGCAATAAAACCTTAAGATGCATTAATTTTAATCCTAATGCAATAAAGAATGCAATAAAGAATGTCCATAAGAATTTTATCTAAAGAATTAAGGGACATCATCATTTAAAGTGATATGAAGAAACCTTCTCAGCTAAGCATATGGGCTAGGTTAGAGAGAAAGATAGAGGACCCATCTCTGCCCTGGAAAACTACTGGTAGCATCTTTCAGAAAGCTCTCTGTGTCTGAGTACGCACCTTGATCCATAGGCTCACATTTGATCCCAACTGGTGGCTGCTTCTTGGCATTAACATTGGATTCCCTACTAGTAAATCTTACCAAGATCTGAGTTTCCCCAGGTATGATATTATTTTGTTTGACCATCCTTATCTTCAAGGGCTACCAAGAAGGAAGAAATAATTTATTTACCTCCCCAAAGGAAAAGGTTTTTACCAATGAGACACTTTCTTACCATGACCCCAGGGCCCCCTGTGCCCTGTTCACTCGAGTGCCCTGTGTGGTCTGACAGGAGCTCATGCTGGTCACAGGATTTCTTATATGATTAACTTCCTTCCTGAATCCCAACTTCATGGTGGTGGTGATGACAGGCGTCCTGTATCCCATGCTCATGTTCCTGAAGTCATCAGCCTGTCTCCAGTTGGAAAAATTTACACATATGTAGAAAAGCCTCTTTGGAAGTAGCTAAAGGTTTCTCCCTTCTCATATATTAATGGTTGGAATGTACAATAGTATAAACACTGTGGGGGAAAAAAGTCTGGCAGATTCTTATAGAACTGAACAACTACCCACTCTATGACTCAGTAATTCTTAAGTATTTATCCAAGAGAAATTCAAACGTATGTCCACAAAATGATTTACACAAAAATGTTTATAGCACTTTTATTTGTAATAGCAAAAACTAGATACATTGAAGTGTCTGTCAACATGAGAATGGAGCAATGAACTGTGATACATTCATTCCATGGAATGGCTAAAGGAACAAACTGTTGACACACAAAACAACATGGATGAATCTCAAAAATACTTTAATGAGTGCAAAAGGAGCCATATGCAAAAGAGTACATATTCTTTAACTACACTGACAGACGTTCTGGTGGAAAAAAGTCCCCACAGAACAGTAGTTTCCTATGGATGGAATCAAAATTGATGGTGAAGGAGCACAAGGAAATTTTTAGGGTGATGAGAATGTTCCATATCTTCATATGCATTTGTCAAAATTCATCTAATATTCACTTATGATTTGAGTATTTAATTGTATATAAATTTTACCTCAAAAGGAAAAAAGCTGTAGATACATATTGAACTTTAGTAAAGGATGTGAATGCTGAAGGAATCAGTGGGAAGTGTACTGATGTCTGTAGTTTACCTTGAAATGCATCAAAAACCTAAGATGAATGAATGGATGGATTGGGAGATGGGTAAATATATAGATATGTGATAAAGCAAAGATAGTAAATGTTAATGATAGATTCTAAGAGATAGGTATACAGGTAAAAACATCTCACCTTTGTAAAAGTCTTTCAATTTTGTTTTACGTTCAAAATTTTAAATAAGGAAATACTTTAAGCCTTTGGAGACCCCACAAGGAGGGAAATTGCCATCCACATAATCTGTCAACTATTATTATGACCATGTTCATTAAAATACCAATTTCTTGCCCAAAATAAAGCCATTCTTTGTCATCGATTTGAAGAGAAACTGTCAAAGCCAGTCCAGGAGTAGCCAGTGCCATGGCCAGAGGGACCCTCAGGGGACTTGGTCTCCCCATAATGCAGGAGGGTGGAGCTGAGCATCAGCATCGATAGCTTGTTCCTCTTCTCAGTGGAGCAACACAAATCCTGTTTCCTAGTTTTTATATGAAATTGCTCTAGCCACACAGTCTACTAACTGAAAAGATGGGTCCTGACTGCTTCCAACCCGTTCTTGCAGAAGACGTGGATTTGCCTCTGTTACCTAAGCTGACCACTGGGGGATAAACTATTCTTCCAAATGGCTGAGAGTCTTTATAGGGGAGAAAGCCCCAAAAGGGATTCTAGCCTAGCTAGTTCATAAACCCATTGATTCCCACCATGTTTCCCTCATGTATTCAGTAACCATACATCGAGCCTTTATTATATGCTGGGCACTGTGGCAGTTGCTGAAACAGAGCAATGAGCCTCTGCTATCACCAAGGTCACAATCTCAGCTTTGCTGCACCCTGTAGTTGATCTGTAGTGCCACATCCTCACACAGGAACTTCCTTAGCTTTCACTTTCAGGCTCTGGTGCTTCCAGATGGCTTGTCAATGCTGGTCAGGGCCAAGATTGCTGAAACAACTGAGAGACACCCTGGGACCCATCACCAGCAGTTCCCACTCCCAGAGCAAACCACACCCACTGGTCCCACTTGAAATCATGAGCCGCAGAACTGTCTTTCAGTACCTAGGACTGCATGATATGAACTCCAGTGCCCCACCACGTTGCGGAGGACCTGAAACAAACATGGCCCTCTCATTCACCTGATGTCAGTACCAGGGCCTCAAGGTTCCCTCAGCTGGAGAGCATGAAGTCCACTTATTTGTTGACTTTTAAAATTTTTATAAATATGGCCGGGTGCGGTGGCTCACGCCTGTAATCCCAGCACTTTGGGAGGCCGAGGCAGGCGGATCATGAGGTCAGGAGATCGAGACCATCCTGGCTAACACGCTGAAACCCCATCTCTACTAAAAATACAAAAAATGAGCTGGGTGAGGTGGCGGGCGCCTGTAGTCCCAGCTACTTGGGAGGCTGAGGCAGGAGAATGGCGTGAACCCGGGAGGCAGAGCTTGCAGTGAGCTGAGATCCGGCCACTGCACTCCAGCCTGGGAGACAGAGCGAGACTCTGTCTCAATAAATAAATAAATAAATAAGTTTTTATAAATATTTGAAAGCATAGAAAGGAAGAAACTCACATAAATCCATAGTATCACCCTCAAAATAAATTCTTCATATTCACTTCCTATTTTTAAAATAAAATGTATCTATTACTTTTCGAAGGATAAGACAACTTTTGAAATTCAAAATTAAAAAGCCTGAGAGCATTTAAGGATGTGAATAATTTTTAGAACTGAAGGTAAATAATAATTTTCTTCCTATCTTTCTTGTTTTCCTTAAAGAGGTTGGAAACCTGAGCAAACCAAAAATTGAGAGAGGTAGAAAGTACTCGAGACCTACAGGTGGCTTTGAGCCTTGGCTTAGTACAGGTGTCTGTACTTTCAAGCATAAACTCTGTGCATGAAAATTTATATCCCACCTAATGTGAGTACTTTGGTTAGAATCTTGGGAGTAAATGATATTCTCTTCTTTATTCCCAGCTTGTATGTGTCACAGGAACAACTGGGGTACTTTAGGAAGTGTCCACTTTTTTTTTTTTTAACTTTCTTTCTTTTTTTTTTGAGACTGTGCCTTGCTCTGTTGCCCAGGCTGGAGTGCAGTGGCGCAATCTCGGCTCCTGCAACCTCCACCTCCCAGGTTCAAGCGCTTCTCCTGCCTCAGCCTCCAGAGTAGCTGGGATTACAGGTGCACACCACCTTGTATGGTTAATTTTTTTGTATTTTTAGTAGAGACGAGGGTTCACCATGTTGTTCAGGCTGGTCTTGAACTCCTGACCTCATGATCTGCCCGCCTGGGCCTCCCAAGTGTCCACTTTTAAAAAATGATATTAAGAGCTTAATAAAGCTCTTACTATGTGTCAAGCACCATACTAAACTCTTTGCATTCATTATCTCATTTAATATTCACAACTTCCCTATGGCAGATGTGTAATTAATCTCTGATTTTATTAGAAGGAAAATAGAGGATTCTTGAGGCTATCTACCTCAAAACCCTTCAGCTAATAAGCAGCAGAACCCCGTGAGAACCTGAGTCTCTGATGCCAAAGCCCAGACACTGACAACCGTACTCATCTGCTTTCCTCTAAATTCATTATTTGAGTTAGAAATGAAGCCAGAAATCACTCACTCCAACCTCTTTGTTTTAAAGATGAGAAAACCGAGGCCTGGTAAGGCATACTGATTCCCCGACAAAAGACTTATCTTCTCGAGAAGAACTGGGACATTTTCTTTGAGTAGCTGTTCGGTTTTTTTCTTTTATTGTGGTAATATACAAATAACATAAAATATATCATCTTAACCATTTTTTAATGTAGAGTTCAGTGGTATTAAATACATTCATAAAGTCCAACCATTACAATTGTCTTTCTCTGTAACTCTTTTTGTCTCGTACAACTGAAACACTGCACCCAATGAACAATAACTCCCCCTGTCTACCTCCCCAAGCTCCTGACAATCACTACTCTACTGTCTGCCTCTATAATTTTGATTGCTCTAAGTTATTGCATAGAAGTGGAATCATACTGTTTTTGTCTTATTGTGACTGACTTGCTTCATTAAAAATAATGCCTTCAAAGTTCATCCCTGTTGTGCCATATTGCAGAATTTCATTTCCTTTTAAGGCTGAATAATATTCCATTGCATGGATATATCACATTTTGCTTATCCATTCATCTGCTGATGGACACTTAAGTTGCTTATATGTTTTAGTTATTGTGAATAATGCTACTATGAACATGGGTGTACAAATACGTCTTCAAGACCCTGCTTTCAATTCTTTGGGGTATATACCCAGAAGTAGAACTGCTGGATCACAGTAATTCTATTTCTAGCTTTTTGAGGAATAGCTGTACTGTTTTTCACAACATCTGTACCATTTTACATTCCTACCGACAGTACACAGGGGTTCTGATTTCTCCACATCCTCGCCAACACTGGTTATTTTCTGTTTTATTGATAGTTGCCATTCTAATGGACGTGGGGTGTTATCTCTTTACAGTGTTGATTTGCATTTCGCTAATGATTAGTGATGTTGAACATCTTTTCATATACCTATTGGCCATTAGTATATCTTCTCTGGAGAGATTTCTATTCAACTCTTTTGCTCATTTTTGAATCAGATTTTTTTTGAATTGACAGATAAATTGGTATATATTTTCCACATAGAATGTGATGTTTTGAAGTACATACGCATTGTGGAATGACTAAATCTAATAACATATGCATTACCTCACAAGGTTATATTTTAGTGATGGGAACACTTTACACCCACCTTTTTAGAATTTTTAAAGAATGCAATATACTATGAGCTATAGTCACCGTGTTGTACAATAGATCTCTTGAACTTATTCCCTAACTGAAATTTTGTATCCTTTGAGCAACATCCCCCTAGTCACCAACCTCTATAAACAGCCCCACCCCGGGGAACCACCATTCTATTCCCTATTTCTATGAGACCAACTATTTTAGATTCCACATATGAGTGGGATCATATAGTACTTGTATTTCTGTGCCTGGCTCATTTCACTTAATATTCTCCAGGTTCATTCATGTCGTAATTGCTAGAATTTCCTTCTTTTTTATGGCTGGATAGTATTCCATTGTGTATACACAGTACATTTTCTTTATTCATTCATCTACTGATGAACACTGAGGTTGACTCAATGTCTTGTAGCTGTTGTGAATAGTGCTGCAATGAACGTGGGAGTGCAGATTGCTGTTATCACTTCAACATGGGTTATGTTTTGTTGTTGACTTTTTTTTTTTTTTTGAGACAGAGTCTCACTCTGTCGCCCAGGCTGGAGTGCAGTGGAGCGATCTCGGCTCACTGCAAGCTCCGCCTCCTGGGTTCACGCCATTTTCCTGCCTTAGCCTCCGAGTAGCTGGGACTACAGGTGCCCACCACCACGCCTGGCTCATTTTCTGTATTTTTAGTAGAGAAGAGGTTTCACCGTATTAGCCAGGATGGTCTCGATCTCCTGACCTCGTGATCTGCCCGCCTTGGCCTCCAAAATTGGTGAGATTACAGCGCCCTGCCTGTTGTTGACTTTTAAGAGTTCTCTATATACTCTGGATATTACTTGTTTATCAGATATATAATTTGCAAATACTGTCTCCCATTCTTTGGGTTGCCCTTTTGCTATGTTGATAGTTGAACAGTTTGTAATCCCTTACTTTGTGTTAAGTTATAGCATGCAAAATAAATGTCTCACTTTTTGAATTAAGACAAAAAGTATTAAAACACTAACAATGCCAGATTAACAATTACTAACAATTACTGAGGATGTGGAGCACTTGGAACTCTCATGCATTGCTAGTGGGAATGTAAAATGATTCAAAAGCCCTGAAAGACAGCTTGTCAGTTTCCAATAAGCTTAAATATACACCTGTCACATGACACTAAAATCCCACTCCTCGCATGAAATTAAAACATATGTCTACCAGAAGACTTGTGTAAGAATATTCATACCCCAAGGACCTCCATGAGATAAAGCCAGGAATGGCTTCCCTGTGCTCAAGCTGAGGACCAGGAGTGCCTACATAGCTCTTCCTGCTGCTGCGCTACTTTTATATTTAGTTTGGCTCCATAAATCCATTTCAGCTATACATTTCAGACATGGGGTGGTGGGGCCAAGATGGCTGACTAGAAGCAGCAGCGACCAGAGACTCCTATCAGAAAAACCTTAATAACCGTGTGAATCCTTCACCGGCAACCAAGGTACCCAAGTTCTCTCATCAGAATTGACTAGAAGGCTGGCATGACTCACAGAGAGAAAGAACAGTGTGGTGTGGTGGCCCACTTGAGAGCCACACGGGAAAGGGGAACCCTCTTCCCCAAGCCAAGGGAGGTGGTGAGTGAAGGTGCTACCCAGCTGGGGAAACTGTACTTTTTCCACGGAGCTGGGCAACCCACGGATTGAAAGATCCCACTCACAAACCCACACCACTGGGGCCTAGCCTCCCAATCCCAGAATGTGCAGATTCTTATGGCCTCTCAGCTAGAATCTGCTTAAGCCTACAGAACTCCCAGGGAGAGGAGTGACCAGCATCTGCTGCAGCTGCCTGCTGTCTAAGCCTTTTGAGCTTTTTGGGGAAGGGGCAGCAGCCAGCACTGGGACTCGCAACTGCCTAACACGCTAAGTTCCCTGTCGCGGGAGAAGGGCAGCACCCATTTCTATAGCTCCAGGCTGGGCTTTTCCCCTGCTGGAGCCAGAGAGGCTGGACAACTTGGTCCCAAGACTTGTCCCCACAGCCCAACACACTGTGGCAGTCTGCCGCCAGCGTGCCTCTTCAGGCCTAAACCTGACCTATCCTTCCTCATTGGGCGGGGCTTCCCTGCACTCTCTCCAATAACTCCAACCAGAGGCTCAGGGACAGAATTCGGATCTCCCTGGGCCTGAGCCCCTAGCGGGAGGGGTGGACGCAGTCTCTGCAGACCAGCAGACTCAGCCTCTCCTCCTGGTAGCTCTGAGGAATCCAGGCAGCCCAGACCAGTGGGTGTCCCCACAGCAAAGCCCACCCTCTCCACCAAGGGATAAAGTGCTTTATTAAATGGGTCCTGCTCCCTGTGCCACCCAACTGGATGAGACCCTCTAACAGGGGTTGTCAGACATCCTATGCAGGAGCGATCCTAGTGGAATCAGGTTGGTGCCCCTGGACGTCAGAGGTCCCAGAAGAAGGAGCAAACACCCATCTTTGCTGTTCTCCAGCCTCCGTGAGTGACATCCCCAGGCATGGGAGCAAACCAGATGAATAGGGCCTGAAGTGAACCCTTAGCAAACTGCAGATGCCCTACAGAAGAGGGACCTGACTATTGAAAGATAAGTCAGCTTCACCCCTGGGATGCAAGGCTGGCTCAATATATGCAAATCAATAAGCATAATCCATCACATAAACAGAACCAAAGACAAAAACCACATGATTATCTCAATAAATGCAGAAAAGGTATCTGATAAAATTCAACACCCCTTCATGTTAAAAACTCTCAATAAACTAGGTATTGATGGAACATATCTCAAAATAATAAGAGCTATTATGACAAACACATAGCCAATATCATAGTGAATAAGCAAAAGCTGGAAGCATTCCTTTTGAAAACTGGCACAAGACAAGGATGCCCTCTTTCACCACTCCTACTCAACATAGTATTGGAAGTTCTGGCCAGGGAAATCAGGCAAGAAAAAGAAATAAAGGGTATTCAGATAGGAAGAGAGGATGTCAAGTTGTCTCTGTTTGCAGATGATATGATTTTATACTTAGAAAACCCCATCAGCTCAGCCCAAAAACTTCTTGAACTGATAAGCAACTTCAGCAAAGTCTCAGCATACAAAATCAATGTGCAAAACTCACAACCATTCCTTTACACCAACAATAGGCAAGCAGAGAGCCAAGTCATGAATGAACTCCCATTCACAACTGC
>NW_016827918.1:547865-577598 GCF_001698545.2 Rhinopithecus bieti
GGGCCTATCATGGGGAGGGGGGAGGGGGGAGGGATTGCACTGGGGAGTTATACATGATATAAATGATGAATTGATGGGTGCTGACGAGTTGATGGGTGCAGCACACCAACATGGCACAAATATACATATGTAACAAACCTGCACGTTATGCACATGTACCCTGGAACTTAAAGTATAAAAAACAAAAAAACAAAAAAACAAAAAAAAAAACAACAAAAAAAAAACTAGCCGGGCGAGGTGGCGGGCACCTGTAGTCCCAGTTACTCGGGAGACTGAGGCAGGAGAATGGCGTAAACTTGGGAGGCGGAGCTTGCAGTGAGCTGAGATCCGGCCACTGCACTCCAGCCTGGGCGACAGAGCGAGACTCCGTCTCCAAAAAAAAAAGTCAAAGTTCTTCTCTTTTTCCATTCCCGTCTCATTCCCCGAGAATAATCACATATCAGTGTGATTTTCTATGTGTACAAATTAATACACCCGTGAATACTTATACAGCTTTTTTTTTTTTTCCACAAAATGAAATTGTGGTCTACGTATAATATGGTGCTTTTAATAAACACAAC
The DNA here is from genome assembly GCF_001698545.2 of Rhinopithecus bieti. Classification (NCBI taxonomy): domain Eukaryota; kingdom Metazoa; phylum Chordata; class Mammalia; order Primates; family Cercopithecidae; genus Rhinopithecus; species Rhinopithecus bieti. Next base: position 548,426 of record NW_016827918.1, read on the forward strand.
ACTTTGAAATTCTAATAGAAAATAAAAGCAAAGCAAACCAAAATCTCCACTCTTACAAGGCCTCTGTGAATATAGTAGAATTTGGAAAGCTTACAATTTACAAAAGAGTAAACAAAAATTTAGCTTAATATTAGACAGACATGTTTTTAAAAGCCCTTTGGAACACATTGCAGTGCTTTACTACTCTGCTGTCTCCTTTCTCTCCCTCTCTTCACCTTTCTCTCCTGCTCCCCTCCGTTAAATTTCCAGTTTATTGCTCAAAAGCAGAACAATTTAAGTACGTTTTACTGCCTTGCATTTTCCTAATCAATATTCTTAGAGTCTCACTTTCCACCCCAATTTATTTACCAAGGTATTTTCCCTATCAAAGACAATTCCCCTCCAAATGAATTTTAGTGCCTGTTATTATAATAGCCTTTTACACCTCTACATATGCGTCTGTAAAATGTACATGAATTATTGAGATAAAAAGCTCAATCTAGTCTGTGAAATTTTTTTTTTTTTTTGAGACGGAGTCTCGCTCTGTCACCCAGGCTGGAGTGCAGTGGCCGGATCTCAGCTCACTGCAAGCTCCGCCTCCTGGGTTCACGCCATTCTCCTGCCTCAGCCTCCCAAGTAGCTGGGACCACAGGCGCCCGCCACCACGCCCGGCTAGTTTTTTTGTATTTTTTTAGTAGAGACAGGGTTTCACCAGGTTAGCCAGGATGGTCTGGATCTCCTGACCTCGTGATCCGCCCGTCTAGGCCTCCCAAAGTGCTGGGATTACAGGCTTGAGCCACAGCGCCCGGCCCATCTGTGAAAATCTTTAGAAGAAGATATAGAATAAAGAAACTAACATGTATTGTGGGCCTTCTATGTGTCAAGCGCTATCCTGGGGATTTCAATACACTGAGACGTGTCCAGTGAGCACTTGTTAAACACAACTGAAGTGCCAGACATATAGACAAATATGAAAAGTCACATCTCTATTCTTGAGAAAAGATATCTTATTAAGGACATTAGGCCCATAAACAAATAATTTACATAGACTGTGGGAAATGTTATAGAGGAGGGGGCTGGTTTAGGACAGGATCCGTGAAGGAGATTAAGTCTGAGTTGAAAACCTTGACAGATGAAAGCTTTTTATTTTACTTCTTGGGAGTGGAACTTCCATTGCGCCTCTTGGGCAAATCAACTGATACTTTCTAGCTGGAGAGTTTATCATGAAAATAGATAATAGGTTGTTCATGAAGTGGTGGAGAAGGAGAGTTAGTTCCATGCCACGTGTCTCCCACTGTGGGATGAGTGAGTGGGGATGAATCCTGCTGCTCTCAAGACAAGAGTTTCTTCAAACTGGCTATAAAAGTTAATGGGCATCTCCACAGTGATTCATTTCCTCTCTCCTGCTGATAGGATTTGCTTTCAGTATAAGGAGATATTAAGGGTTTGCTTGTATCAGTGATCATAGTCAATAGCTCTGTAAAATATGAAGGGACAAAGTCCAGGGCCATAAAAGTCTGCACCCTGTGGAAGCAGGGACAAAATCACAGTATTTTTTTTTTCTTCTTTTTAAATATAATGATTAGTTCATGCTATTTCTTAGGATTTAAAATTAGAAAAAAAATTACAAGACTCACCTCCGTATTATATAGTCATGTCAGTTCTTCTCCAAATCCTTCTACCAGACTTCATTTTTTCACATTCCCCCAAAAATACATCTTCTTTGACCTCTTTCTAACGCCATTTCAATGCATACTTTCCACACTGCTGCCCATCTGGGGCTGAGGTTCTTCTTTCCACCCTTTCAAAAAACTTCTGACAGGCATGAACTCCTAGTAAAACAGAAGCTGTTCATTAGTTAAAATGGATCCTAAGTAAGTAACTGTCAGACTGAAGCTGTAGACAATTTACCCGTGACCTCAAATGAAGAAATATTGAGAAGTTCCTCTATTCAACTCAAAATGAAGTTCATCAGTCATTTGAAGAGGAAGGGAAAGGAACCACATCCAAGCTTGAATCAGGGAAAGCAGAGGAAGAAAACTGTGCTGTAGATGTAACAAAAGAACCCCAGACTCAGTCTATCACATCGCAGAGAATGACAACGATTTCTTTCTAAAGTGTACCCTAGGTGCCAGCTGAGACACTCCTGCTTGGCGACCTAATTACATTTGGCTCAAATACAAGTTCTACAGCTTTCCCCCAAACTCCCCACAATTCCTTAGGTACTCAGAACCTACTTCCATGAGTTTCCCTCTGTCTCTAAGCTTCCCTGCAAACAGGAACAATTCATCTTCTGTTCCACATCAACTTGTTTCCACAAAAAAATTTGCCCCCGTCTTCTTGGTTTGTGCTGTACAATATGGCAGCCACTAGCCGCACATAACTGTTTAAACTTAAGTTTAACTAATTGGAATTAAATGAAGTTCACAATTCAACTCCCCATTCTGAGTCATCGTATTTTGAGTGCTTGATAGCCGTGTGTGCCTAGTGACTACCTCACTGACACCACAGATTAGAATACGTCCATTATCTTAGGGAATTCTGTTTGACAGCTGTACCAGCATGTCACAAACTGATGAGAGCTTACTGAATATCTGCGGACTTATGGAGAGAGATCACATTTTAATTTTTTATCAGAATATTCACTTTTATCTAAGCATGTTTAATCACATACCACTTTTGAGAAATGTACTATCTACCTGTAGGGATGTACTAATGCACAGGTTTCCATTTGGAGTCTTCTAGGAAGCCAAGTTAAATCACCTCATAGAGGAATTTTAATTGTTTCAAGTGGGCTTAGAGCATGAATTCTTTCAAGAGAGGAAATAAGGCATTTCTCCCTGACAAAGAAGTGAATATCTTCTCCAAAAATATGTTCAGTGAAGCTTTCCTGGGCTGGATGCAGTGGTTCATGCCTGTAATCCTAGCACTTTGGGAAGCCGAAGCAGGCAGATCGCCTGAGGTCAGGAGTTCCAGACCAGCCTGACCAATATGGTGAAAGCCCATCTGCTAAAAATACAAAACTTAGCTGGGCATGGCGGTGGGTACCTAAAATCCCAATCATTTGGGGGGCTGAGGCAGGAGAATCACTTGAACCTGGGAGGTAGAGGCTGCATAGGAGGCTGCTCATACTACTGCACTCCAGCCTGGGCAACAGAGCGAGACTCATCTCAAAAGAAAAAAATAAAAATAAAGTGAAGTTTACTCTGTGGGAAAAAGAAAGATATGAGTGAGCTTGTTTGTTCCCTAGAACCGCTAGATGGAAATACGTAAGAAGAAAAGAGGCAGATTTTGAAGCAACTACTCTTCTTTGGGTTAGTTTTGCTACTAAAAATTGCTGAGCATAAGGTGAGAGAGAGGAAGGAGGTATGATCCCTGACCTAAAGTAGCTTAGTGAAATATCAGGTAGCCAACCAGAAAACAGAGACTCTTAAGTGCCAGGCGTGGGGTATGTGAGCACAACGGAAGGCATTTCTGCTGTCAGAGAGTAGAATAAGGAAAAGCCTCCAAAGTAATGCTGTAAACCAAACCAAGTTGTCATTGTGGTAAGATCCTGCAGGACAGAAACCAGATGGGTGTTCTTCAACTTTTTCTCACCTCCTGTCCCCTTCCCTACCACACCTACACCCATATACCCAGATTCTTGCACTTAATCACATTCAATATTTATTGAATGAATTAATTAAAAGATGAATAAACACGCCCAAACAAGGAATGAGAAAAAGGGCATTGCAAGCAGAGGAATGACATGAAAAAAGGCATGGAGGTGTGACCTCGAATGGGGTTGTTCCAGGAAGTACCAACACGTGGTGTTGAAGGAGCACAGATTTGAGTGGATGGAGTATCAGTGCTGGAGGCAAGAGTGACGTGAAGGTGTACGACTCAGAAAGACTTTCCTGCTCTACTGGAAGTCTTGGTGAATGTGGGGCTCAATTGTAATATTTCATCGTAAGTGCAGCAACATCAAGTTTGCATTATCAAAAAAGGCCTCTGATAACACATATACTTAAATTAATATTTTCTAATGAAGTCTCAATTTAATCAGGATCACTTTTTTTTTTTTTTTTGAGACAGAGTCTCGCTCTGTTGCCCAGGCTGGAGTGCAGTGTGCAGTGGTGCCATTTCGGCTCACTGTAAGCTCCGCCTCCTCGGTTCATGCCATTCTCCTGCCTCAGCCTCCTGAGTAGCTGGGACTACAGGCGCCCGCCACCATGCCCGGCTCATTTTTTGTATTTGTAGTAGAGACGGGGTTTCACCATGTTAGCCAGGATGGTCTCGATCTCCTGACCTCGTGATCTGCCCGCCTCGGCCTTCCAAAGTGCTGGGATTACAGGCATGAGCCACCGTGCCTGGCCAGATCTTAGAATATTTTCACTTCATTCCTAACTCTCTTTAATCTCAATTGTTATTTTCTGGTATTTTTGTTCCCACTTATATTAAAAATAAAATAAAGGTACTATTAATTTTATTTTAAACATTGTTATAGCTATTTAATACAGTCAACACTTATTTCTTTATTGTAACACATCTTCTGGGATTCTTTTATTTTTTGACAAAGGGCATGCTTAGGCAGTAATTTCCATGAGTCTATGGATAGCAATCTTAACTACGTTCTTATAACTTTAACATATCTTTTTGTCATACTAACCCTTAATGGTTGGTTGGCTGGGTACAGAATTCCAGGTTGAAAGTTGTTTTCCTTTGCACTTTAAAGCTAGAGTTCCATACTACCCAGCCATAAAAAGGAATGAAATAATGGCATTTGCAACAACCTGGATGGAATTGGAGACTCTTATTCTAAGTGAAGTAACTCAGGAATGGAAAACCAAACGTTGTATGTTCTCAGTCATATGTGGGAGTTATTAGGATACAAAGGCACAAGAACGATCCACTGGACTTTGGGGACTCAGACAAAAGGGTCGGGGTGGCAGGAGATAAAAGGCTACATATTGGGTATAGTATATACCGCTTGGGTGATGGGTGCCCCAAAATCTCAGAAATCACTGCTGAAGAACTTATTCATGTAATCGAACACCACCTGTTCCCCCCAAAACCTACTGAAATTAAAAATAATAAATAAATAAACAAGTAAAGTTAGTATGTGAAAGCTGCCTGGCTTCCACTTTATCTCTCCATTATGGTGCCATCCCCATCCTTGTTACTTTGAAAGTGATTGTTGCTGATTTGGGACTTTGAGGATTCTCACTTTGTACATTTCATGTATGAGGTGTCTATATGTAGACATTTTTTAAAAATAAACTTACCATTCAGTGGACCTTTTTGATTCAGATATTTTTCTGGTCCTTTATATTCTTACATCTCAAAGGTTTATGTGAGTCCTATCAATGCCTTCATTTGGAGCTAGTCAATGTGAGGGTTCAGTGAGAGAACCTATGAACATATAGTTTTCTCATCTGTTCTACTCTCTTCTCTCCCATCTCAAGTCTTTCAATCTATATAATGGTGTGGGGGTAGCAGACTAAGGGTTGGGATGGCTGGTGGAAGCACAGGAGATCTAGCTAATCAACCATTTTGTCAGAACTTTTCTGTCTTACATCTGGACCAGGACTTCTGAAGTTGAAAGACTTGGAGTTAACATCTTTGTACACGACTGTGCCATGAAGCAATGATGATTCCCATCCAGCTGCCTAAAGAGAAAGAGGTTTGTGTCAAACAAGTAGTGCAGCAAATAAATTGATCTAGTAATACCATCATTCCATGTACAGATTAGGAACCTCAGGGTCCTAAAGGCTTTAAATCTTTATATAATGGCATGGAGGTAGCAGACTGAGGGTTGCAATAGCTGGTGAGAACACAGAAGATCTATCTAATCTGAGGGTCCAAAAGGCTCAGTATCGTGCCCGGTGTCACACAGTGAGTGCATAACAGAATGTGGACCTGAACCAATAGCCATAGGAGGCCAAGCCGTGTGCTCTTCTCCCAGAGCATCATCAGAATGGGAGAGATTCTCAAAAATGCTCTTTGTAAACCATGAAAGCATTACTTTCTCATGTCCTACCATGAATTTATGCACCTGATGGAAAAATCTAATAACAAAGACTGAGTAGCATTTTTCAAACAACATTGAGCTGGGAGCAAGGAAGCTGGCTTCTGATATCAGCTTCACCCACAACTGTCTGTGCAGTAAACTAGTCACAGTGTTTCCCTAGGCCTCATTTTCCTCACCAGTAGAACAAAAGAGTAAGATTCGATAACTACTATGGTCCCTTCCAGACTTAAAGTTTCCAGACATACCGGTCCTTTACAGACTTAAATCTGTAGTTTGAAGTTGAGTCATCTCTGGCACCTACAACCTAATCCTTTGCCATCTACACTGGAAAAGAAAATCTTGTTACTTTTTTCAAATAGCTTATTTTTCAGTAGGACTGTATTTCAGCAAAAGGCTAGATTTGGAGTCAGAAGGACAAGTTTCAGTGTCCAGGTCCACTGCTGACCAGCGATGTGAACCTTGGAAGGTTTCTAATCTCTCTCAAGGTCGGGTTTCTTGAGTGTGTAATGGGGATGTCTGTCCTATGCTGCTCACAAGGATATTTCATGACTTAAGGGAAAACCCTTTACTGTAACACACTCTGTTGATGTAAGCTATTTTGACATGATCACCCTTGTTCCGCAGGAGAAGCTCAAATAGCAGATCTCTGAGGAAACCCATGCATGTTGAGGGAGTGGAGTTGGTGCTTTAGGAGGAAAATCTGTGTGTGGGCCTCAAGTCCCACCGCATGGGTCATAACCCATGCCTGACCCTGACAGAAAATCCTTCTAGAAGTAAAAGAGAAATAAAAGAAATCCACAATACCAAGGGATGAAAAGACAGCCATGAAAAAGTAACTTAAGGGGAGAGGAAGATGGGCTTATAACAGATTACAGGATGTTGTCAGTTTTAATAACGGGATGTAAAGAAAAGATTCTGTTTGCACACAGGGAGAAATTCTTTTCCTGGCTAGTCAGAGCACACCTTATGTACATTCTCAAGTCGTCTCTCATATGATTCATTTTTTTCACTGTAGATAAGGCTTTTATGGATGGATTATTTTTCTCAAATAATATTATTGCTTTATGATTAAAGTAAAGATTATTAACTCCTGAGGCAAGAAGATATAAAAGCTCTGGAAACTGTGACAGGGACCACTGGAGACACTGAAGAAGGCAGGGGCCCTCAGAGTCTTGGCTGCCAAACAGGTAATCCTCTTTGCGGTTGTTGATGGGGGGCTTTCTTTAAACATCTGTTTTCCTCTGTCAGCTATTAGCCAGGCCGGAAATGAAAAATTGTATTTCTAGCGAGGCTTGTCAGGCTTTCTGTTGCTGTGTTGTTTGTTTTAAATTATTTACCTTCTTTTCTTCCTTCACTGTAAAGAGCATTGGCTTTAGTGTCAAGCTGTTGGGTTAAATCTTGGCTCTGCAGTCTGGTAGGTCACTATAACCTCTGCCTCCCCGGTTCAAGTGATTCTCCTGCCTCAGCCTCCTGAGTAGCTGCGATTACACCACCGCACCCAGCTAATTTTTGTATTTTTTAATAGAGACAGGGTTTTGCCATGTTGGCCAGGCTGGTCTCGAACTCCTGACCTCAGGTGATCCACCCGCCTCGGCCTCTCAAAGTGCTGGGATTTCAGCCATGAGCCAGTACGCCCGGCCCAGTGCAGCTTACTTATGAACATGACATGTAGGCATTCGATGAATGCCAGTTCACTTTATTTGAGAGTTAGATTGTATGTTCAGATTTTTTAATCATAAAGTATGATTAAATGTGGATTCAATGAATTAACTCATTTTAATAATTATTTGGGAGAGAAATCCAGAACTCAGTTTCATACTTATATTAAAACAAAGCCCAGACAGATGAAAATAGAAGAGAACACTGATAAATAGTTTAACCTTATGGGACAGTAATGGGCAGTCTTTTGATATAAATTTAAAAAATATTTTAAAACATAAAAAAAATTTTTTTGAAAATTTCAGAATGGCAAAATTATAAGAGAAAATACAAACTGAGAAATCCTATTAGTAACACGTGAAATGCAATAAACATACAAAAGGATCTCACGAATTGGAGAAAAAAACAATGAAATGGAAAATGCACAAAACTGTAAACTGAAAATTCACCAAATACAAAAGCAAATCATTATATAAAAGATGTTCAACTTCATTAGTAATTATAAAATATTTTAAATCACTAAGATTCTTTAATATACCAAAATTAACCAAAAATTTGACAAAATTAAGCATTCACTGGGAGCTTAGGGAACCAATCCTTTTAGTGCCCTATTAATGAGGTAAATGGCACAGCCCACACATTTAACAAAGGGTATTAAAATGACAATGTGCATGCTGTGTGATGCCACAACCCTACATACGAGAATTTATACTAAAGAAAAAATTAAAAATGCATTAAAGTTATGTGAGTGCAAGAAAAATGTATTACAATCAATCTTTTTCTGAGAAACAAAACCAGGTTATAGGACGATATGATCCTATTTATATAAAATTGTACACGAAAGATATCTGTAAGCTACTTACCAAATTATTTATCTCCTGGACGTGGGGTTTACTTCTTATTTTCTAGTTTTGCATTGATTTTCTAATAGCTCATGTGTTGTTTGCTAATGGGGAAAAGATAAAGCCATGTTCTTTATTTTTAAAAATGATGTCAACTAAGTGTAAAGGAAAGAGTGCTGATGGAGTCAGATCCGCTTGTAGCTGGTGTCCATGAACAAATGACTTCATACTTACTGACCTCAGGTTTTCTCATCTGTAAAATGTGGGTATTGGACACTGTGCTCACGTTTAATTTTAACATTTAAAAATTCAATGTCGGCCGGGCGCGGTGGCTCACGCCTGTAATCCCAGCACTTTGGGAGGCCGAGGCGGGCGGATCACAAGGTCAGGAGATCGAGACCACGGTGAAACCCCGTCTCTACTAAAAATACAAAAAATTAGCCGGCGCGGTGGCGGGCGCCTGTAGTCCCAGCTACTCGGGAGGCTGAGGCAGGAGAATGGCGTGAACCCGGGAGGCAGAGCTTGCAGTGAGCCGAGATCGCGCCACTGCACTCCAGCCTGGGCGACAGAGCGAGACTCCGTCTCAAAAAAAAAAAAAAAAAAAAAAAATTCAATGTCGGAGCCACTCTATTGGATTTTCTTGACACAAAATGCCCATATCTGCCTTATCCGTGAGGAAGCTTGCCTTGGGCGCCCTCTGCTGGCTCTCCTGAAGCTAACAGGGGCGAGTGCTCGGTGGTTTACAAATTGCCTCTATTCAGACTGTGAAACTGTTCAGCCTACTATAGTTAAATCTCTGGCACCGGCCCAGGAGGTCTTGCAGGTAAGAACAAAATCTCTTAAAAGTTTCTGACCTGTACATCTAACTTGAGATTCCCTTCATTATAAAGTCTGGATTTAGCCAGGAAAATATTGTATTATTTTCCTCCATATGTGAGTCGGCATCTAGATTCCTGGGTCCTTCTCACCTGTGCAAATGTGTTCAGATTTGCAGATCAAGGAGAACCCAGGAGTTTTAAAGAAGCGCTAGTAAGGTCTCCGAGATCCTTGCAGTAGCTACATCCTCAAGGGAGGAGGAAGATGGCTTCCAGAAGCATGCGGTTGCTCCTATTGCTGAGCTGCCTGGCCAAAATAGGAGTCCCGGGCGGTGAGTATTCATCACGTAGCTGGAACTGAGCCACAGCCAGTGTTCACACAGCCCACGTGGGACACCCTTCCATTCACCCACAAAAACATGTAGGAACTGCAGGAAATAGGTTTTTAAACATGGAGATGAAAAACAAAGACAAGTACTAAAAAATTCAAGGGCTCTAGAATCCAACAAAACCCAATTCCATATGATTATAACCCATACTTAAATCATCAGTTAAGTGTAAGTTATAACATTAATTTAGCAAGTTTATTGTGAAGGGCAGAGATAATGTGTTTAAAACACCTGTTGCCTAGCAGATTGTCAATAAGTCATAGCCATAATCAGAATTCCTCAATGCTTATGCACTGGTTTACCATTTGAGCATTATTAGGGATTCCAGTTTGCAAGGGACCTACAGTCGAGTTGGAGAGATGGCGCTTAAACATTTATAGATCACACATCAAGTGCAAAGTAACATGGCAACAAAGTGAGTAGCAATATTGTAGAATCCACCAATAGAGAAAGCAGGGGAGGAACATTGTACAAGTGAGCTAAGAAGGAATGTCACAGAATACCAGAAATGGAAGGAAATTAAAATGTGATCTCATCTGGTGTAGTTTCTTTGTTCTATTCACAAGGAAAATGGATTCCAGAAAAGGGTAGAGATTTGCCCAACGTCACACAGTAAGACTAAGTGATGTTTGGGCTTCTAGTGCCTTTCACAGTCTCATGTGGCCTTGCTGGGTGTTGAGCATGTAAGAGTGAGTGAAGAATCCATGTTTGAGCATTGCCTCTGTTGAGAAGAGGGCTTCCAGAGGGGTCCAGTGCTGTCTGTTACTTAGCACTGCTACTGCTGGGGAATGCCCTCGGCCAATGGTAGGATGGTTTGGAAGGACATATGAAGAGAAGCAAGGTTCTTTGGGCATCGTCTTGGCCCCTACGGCTGCAGTCGGTGGTCCTAGTCATAGCTTATCCTTAATATGTCCTCCATGGCTATTTGCCTTCAACCCTACACCCGTTCGCTGAACTATCTCAGGCTTCTCAGGACCTGTGGAACTCAGCCATGTGAGAGAAACAGTACAAGAGAGTGCAAGGCTCTGAGGGGCTGCTTTTGAGCCCCTCCTGCAGAGCTGTCTTCTGTGGCCATTTCTACATGGCCAGGTGGTTCCCTGCCACTCTTGTTCTGTGCTGACTTCAGGCCTCCTTAATGAAACTTGAAATTTGCCCAAGCTATATCCTGGGGAATGTGATACAACCCTCTTCCCACCCCTGGGGATCTCACTAACCTCTCTGGCTTCTCTCCTGAGGAGGAAATGTAGACACAACACTCACTACAGATCCTTCAGTTTCTCTTTTCCAGGTAGATCTCCCTCCCAGCTGTAGAAGGACGTTCTACTTATTTTTACTATCTTGGTGGATCCTCCCTTATGACATATCCTAAATGTTCTTTGCACTGCCCTACTTAAGAGAAATAGAGGGGACTTAGAAATTGATTTTCTCTCTCAGTGAATATTAGACTCTTGTTGCTTCCACAGTGAGTTCTTTGTCCTGATACCTGCCCTTCACCTGAAGTAATTCATGGCATTAATTCAGTGAGCGGGGAGACATAGAGCAACATCATTTATGGACACTAAAATAACTTCATCTGGCTTATCTTTTCAAAACTATTACATAATAATGATGATGGGTGTTAATAGTTTCAGGTTTTAACTAGCTACTGTTTATCGAACAATGCCTATACACTAAGCTCTGTACTAATCACTGTATGTGAGTTATCTTAATTAATCCTCCCAACAACTGTGTGAAGAAGGCATATATTGTTGATCCCACTGTACAGACAAGAAAAGTAAAGCTAAAAGAGATTAAATCACGTTTCTAAGGTCACACATGTAATAAGTGATGGAGTAGAAAGAGTATTAGAGTCGTCCAGGCAAGATGCTAGAAGCTGAAACCTCTTGACAATGCATGTGTAGAGATGAGGGGCTCTAGCACCATGTAAGGTGGGGTCAAGGTTCTAAGGAAACATTGACTTCTCTCCCAGTTTCCACCGCACTCCACATCTGGATAACCTCAGTAGTTTACTCACCCCTGTGAGGAGGTTCCCTTCTCTGTACAATGGAAATGGTTATCCACACCTATCTCTCAGGGAGGCTCTGGTAATTAAACAAAATAATCTCAACGAATGTGCTTGACCCATATAGGATTTAAAGCATTAACTTGAGCATCATTACTAAGATGACTAAGACTTGGAGTCAGACTGTCTGCCTGGGGTCAAATCTTGCTTTTATCATTTATTTGCTGTAGGATCCTGGGACATGATGACCTCTTTCTGCCTTTGCTTCTTCATCTGGAACATAGGAATAATGACAAGGTCATTATGAAGATGATTAGAATATATGTAAATGGTCTGGACCTGCCTCGGGTACATAGTAAATGCTCAGTAAATGTGTGGAGTAAGGCCGGGTGCGGTGGCTCATGCCTGTAATCCCAGAACTTTGAGACACCAAGGCGGGTAGATCACTTGAGCCCAGAAGTTCGAGATCAGCCTGGGCAACGTGGTGAAACTCTGTCTCTACTAAAAAAAGTACAAAAAACTAGCCTGGTATGGTGGGTGCTCCCAGCTACTCGGGAGGCTGAGGTGGGAGGACCACCTGAGCCCAGGAAGTCGAGGATGCAGTGAGCTGAGATGGTATCGCTGCACTCCAACCTGGGCAATGGGAGTGGGGTAGCAGAAGGCAGAGCCACAGCACAGCAGAGCAGCTGTTAGTTGCATATCTAGGAGCTAAAATGTCTCCACCAGGGGGCTCACAGCCATAGCTGCAACATTGCAGAGTGTGGGGCAGAGGGGAGGGGAGAGAGATGAAGGGAGGAAGGAGGAGGGGGAGAAAAAGAATGAGAAGCAGGGAACAGACAGTCATAGGCAAGGAGGGACACACATAGGCAGAGAGACAAAAGAGACAGAGAGTACAAAGACAGGGAGAGAACTGAGAGATGCATAGAAAATCAAAGACGGAGATGCACAAACAGAAAATTGAACACAGAGAGATGGTCAGACAGAGAGCAACACTCAGAGAAACACAAAGAGAGTCAGAGAAAGGAGAGAAAGAGAAGAGAGAGAGTNTGTTAGTTGCATATCTAGGAGCTAAAATGTCTCCACCAGGGGGCTCACAGCCATAGCTGCAACATTGCAGAGTGTGGGGCAGAGGGGAGGGGAGAGAGATGAAGGGAGGAAGGAGGAGGGGAGAAAAGAATGAGAAGCAGGGAACAGACAGTCATAGGCAAGGAGGGACACACATAGGCAGAGAGACAAAAGAGACAGAGAGTACAAAGACAGGGAGAGAACTGAGAGATGCATAGAAAATCAAAGACGGAGATGCACAAACAGAAAATTGAACACAGAGAGATGGTCAGACAGAGAGCAACACTCAGAGAAACACAAAGAGAGTCAGAGAAAGGAGAGAAAGAGAAGAGAGAGAGTCGTGATTGTCTGGGCTCCAGCATGGTCTTGGGTCTTCTTCACTTTGACCACTCTGACCCTCCAAGTCCTCCGCGTGTGTCCCTAGGCCCTCTGCTTTCATGGCTTGGATCCAGGGAAACAAGGACCATGGTGGTAGAGGGTCTGTCCTAATATGTTTGCTCACAGAATGCCAAGGAGAGTTGCTTCAGAGGGCACAAGACCAAACCAGGAGCCCCAGGTGTGATGCCAGGGGTCTTTGTCCTCGGGCCAAAGGTCAGAGATTTGGGTTCCTCTTTGCCACCTCTTTCAGAACAGTCTCACCGGTATTACAACGGAAGGCATGTTTTCGCAGCTGTCCCTTTCTGAAATTCAAGCCCATGTCATATCTGCCCTCTGGTAATCAATGGCCAGCCTTCTCTTAAGAAGATCAATTTTTCCTTGAAGTGCAAGGATTTCTTTTCCTCCTGACAAAATAATCAAGGCAGCCCAGTTAATTATTTCTGTTTCTAAGTTTTGAATTTCTTATTTTTATAAAGGTTGGGAGGGCTGGTAGCAGTAATATAGATTTTGAAGTCATAGAGAACGGGATCTGCAAAGCAGCTTTTCTATCTTTCTTGGGCAGATGACCACCCTGAGCCTGTTCCCTCACCTCCTCAAGCAATCTTGATAAAAATACAATACGGATAAAACACTTAACATGGTGCCTGGCACCAAGAAAGCACCTCGCAGGGTGAGGGGCAGAAAGGGGAGGGGAGAGAGATAGAAAATGAGCAAGAAGGGGGAGAAAAAAGAAGGAGAGCAGAAAACAGACAGTCGTAGACAAGGAGGGACACACAAAGACACGGAGACAAAAGAGACAGAGATGGAGAGTACAAAGACAGGGAGAGAACAGAGAGGTGATAGAAAGTCAAGCATCTTATTTACAAAAGCTGGTGATAGTGGTACTAGTAGTAACAGCAATGGCATAAAGGCTGCGTTTTATTTATCATAAAATTATATTCATATTTCTGAATGTAGTAGAAGATGAAGCATTTAAATACATGAATATCTTTGCTGTTTGTTTGTAGTATATTTGACATACTCACTGAAACCTTTCCTGCCTTGCCTTAGCTAGGTTGGTCATTATTCATTATTCACAGATACCAGGAATAGCACATACAAAGGATCTAAAGCTACACTGAGCATTCATGTTCCAAGATGGAGCTGGGACTGTGGCATAGAAGCATGTGGCTGGATAGGGGCATACAGCCAGGTTATAGAATCTCTTACATGCTAGATGAGCAGAGAGCTCCTCTGAAAGCAATGGGGAGCCCTGGGAGATGTACGGGCAGGAGCTGAAATAAAACAGAAGAGTGGGGCAAATAAGAGACAGTAGTATCATTTGAATGAGGAGAGAAAAAATACTGTTATGACAGCTGCAGTCTGTGGACGTCCCTTATGGAAGGAAACACTTTTGCACCCATCATGGTGTCAGAAGGTAGCCACATGGTCACAAAGCCTACACTTGCTAGCTTGACATCCCCTTGATCACCTGTTGCCTCTGTACATCCAGTCATCTCCCCCTCTTTATAAACCTTCAGATACAGCGACATTGCCCATTCACCAGTTGACTAGCAGGAAAATCATGTGCCTCCCTGAATCATGGATTCCTTTGCTTCTAAGCCCTGGCTCTTTCCTATTTCTGCCACGGTTGCCTGAAGGACACCCTGTATCTTAAGCCCTTAAGGCAGACTTAAGTGCTTGCTGTTTCTATGCATGCCCTCACATTCCTGCTTCCTTTGCCTAAAATGTTCCCTCCCCCAGTACTGACACATAGCCCACCTATGCTCAAGTTCCAATCAAGTTGCCATGTAACCCGTCCCTTGTCTCCCGGGCCAAAGTGACTTCTCCCTCCTTGGAATGCCCCAAACTACCAATTTATGTCCCTCATCCACTCTTGTGATGCCTTAAATCATAGTTGTCTGACCTTCACTATTCATACAAGATTCCGTCAGCTGCTGAGAATCTGTTCCAGTTATGTGTGTCTATCTAGTCCAATTATGTACGTGTGTCTATTCCAATTATGCATTCCAGAACTGGGGAGATAACCACAGCATGGGTTCAGGGGACCCACTGGACTCGCTGGACCCACTGTGAGGCAGATCAAGCTAAAACTGCATTGATCACCTGACTTCCATAACCCCTACTCTGACTGGTGGACCACAGTGACATTTTCTTGGAATTAGTGTCAGTTCAGAGGCAGTGTCCAGTAATCGCAGAAACACAGTCACACTGGTAAAAGGCCTTAGGGCCCTTTGGGAAAAGCCAGAAGAAGGGTAAACTGTATACATTTTTGGCAGTGTAGTAGGAATCTTCATGAAGGGACTCTCTTCATTCAAGGGGTTCCTGATTGCAAGCTGTATCAAGTCTGGGAATTGATTGTTTTTGCTATCATAACGTGCAATTGCCTTTTGTTTATGTGCAGATATCATCGTGAGACCCAGCTGTGCTCCTGGATGGTTTTACCACAAGTCCAATTGCTATGGTTACTTCAGGAAGCTGAGGAACTGGACTGATGCTGAGGTAAGAAATTTGCCGCCTGCTTGGCCTGGGCTTTCTAGAGCAAAGGACCAGCCAGAGCCTCAGATCTCATTTGATTCAGGATCAAGTGTCCTTCCTGGGCACTATGAAGAGAAGCCCCTTTGGCTGGTGAAATGGAGAGAAGAGGGTTGTGTGTTCACTCGTTCAATTCCATAAGCATTGCTGAAGCAGGTGCTGTATGCCAGACCCTAGGTGGGCTACAAGCACATACGGATACATAGGAAATAGCCCCTACCCTCAGCAAGCTCAATGTCAGTAAAGGAGACAGAAACACATCAATCAAAGGAGGACGAGAAGATGAGGAATTCACAGAAAGGATAATGGAGTTGCTATAAGAGATTTACCAGAGAGAGGGGTGTGTAGACACTCCTGGAGCAGACACCTTGGAGCCGCCAACAGAAGGTGAAGCAGTCCAAGAAACTGTGGAAACTTTTCCACTGCTCTACACAGTCCACAAACATGTCCATTTTATTTCATTGAAGTTTTGTCTGAGAGATAACCAAATAGACAGTCAAAGTAAGTTATCTCAGCCACGTGTGGGGAGTCGATGCTGCCGAATTGTGATTAATTAGGGGAGTCATATGGGTACATTTGGCATGATCTGGGCCCATGCGGTCTTAGAATCCCTGTATAAAACTAGACAACGAAAAACAGAAAACAAACAAACAAAAACAAGAATGAAGTACCTACCACATGCCAGCTACTGAGGCTATGAACGTATTCTCTGGCCTTAGAAAGCCCAGGGTTAATGTGACATTGAAACAGAACATTTCAAAGCAACATGAGTATAAATGACTTGCCCAAGTTTACACTGAGAATAACTGACGCAGCAACCCCAGCAGAGTCTGAGCTGAGTCCTAAATAATTGTATAAAAAGGGGAGAGAAACGGAGCGAAGAAAGGGCTTCCCAGACTCTGTCCCTGAAAAGAAAATGAGCTCGTGGAGAGGAATAGCCTTTCTCTGTGAAAACAAAGAGAACAAAGAGGAAGATGTCTGGGAACCGTGGAGTAATAGAGACCTGAGTTTACATCACTACTCTGCAATTCACTAGGTACCTCCCTTTACCTGTTTCCCTACTGGAAAGTGGGATAATACTTTTTACTTCATGGACTTGTCAGGAGGATTCATTAAAACAACTTGCATAAAGCCTATGGCACATGGTAGACGCCAATTCAGGGTCTCAAGAAAGAACAGCCCACAGGATTGACACTGAACCTTAACAAAGTTAACAGGACCAGGATGCAGAGGGGCTGCTGGGACGGTGAGGCCAAAGGGGACCCCTCAAACCCAACAAGGGCTATGAGGCTCCCTGATTCCTCACCAGGGTTGCTACTGCCCTTGGCTCTTGAGACCCCTGGAAGCTGATAGAGGCAACGTGAGAAGCACATGGACATGCGACCTTGAGCTTGAGAGGCAGAGGCCTGAGTTCTAGTTACAGCTCCAGCAGTACCAGTTGTGTGGACTGGGAGGGAGGCTATCACGTACATACTCCAAGCCTGTTTCCCCTTCTGACACAGGATCTTTTGTGGCTGGTACCCAGTGGGCACTCAATAAATACTGTCTGGTCATCTGACTGGCATACCTCATGGGCCTGAGAATTAAATAGAATTACAGTGAAGCATGCTGGTATTGTAAGTGGTTTGTAAGTGTGCGGACTAAATTATTATTAAATAGTAACCAGATCTAATCTTGGGTAAATTAGTAAAAGCAAGAATGGGAGCAGTAAAAACCTAAGCAACCCAAACTAAAACTGTATTGAATTAATTCAATTTCTTGTCATGTAACACAACCTCAGAAGAGAATAAAATAAAGTTTATATACACATGCCCATATATATAAACATTTACCTTGTTTAATTGAACAATTAGGTTTCTGGTTACAGAACAAGAATTTGTCATGCCATGTGTTTCATACAATCCTTAAAACAGTGAGTGATTACCATTTATTCACCCACAAGAAAAATTCAGATTGCATGGCCTTGGATGTGAAAGAAGACAGCACTTTTGCAAAGGACCTCAGAAGGAAAAATTTGGGATCAATATGCAGACATACAGGAGTAAGACAGATTTGGGATTAGAGCTGAAAGTTTTAAAAGTTGCAACAAAGCGGATAGTTACATATCTGCCTCTAGTGCCCAGGAAACCCCCAAATCCAACCAGATTTGGTGGCATGGTTATTGTTGAGGAAAGGCAAAGGGGTGGGCACATTCACCTTCAATCAGCAGGAATTCTCCACCAGCACCGGGAGCCGTCTCCTCTCCTCTGGAGGATCACCTCACATGTTTAGGCAATTGATCCATGCCCATTCACTAGCAAGTCAAAATAAGTTACAGACTACTGCTTACAATTTACAATGTGGTATTCTTATGTAACATAGGCTAATAATAATTTAAAATAAACACAATGTAGGCTTAGGAATTAGGGAGAGCGGGGCTCTCTTCCTGTGTCCAGTTGCCCTTTCCTGATCCTCTGTCTTCCCATCTGTAAACTAAAGGTGGGCCCCGTCTCCTTGGGCTGCTGTTAGGACGGAATGGTGGGGTGCCCAGTGTATTGGAGGTGTCCCGCGAAGAGCACTGCCGTAACGTCTGTTCTCTGATGCACATTGTGTTCATGTTCTGACACTTCTGAAATCAGGTGTGTGCTACCAACACGCTGTGTCATAGTGTATCATAGATTCATTGACAGTGATTTTATTTTCTTTCTTCATGGGACATAAAATAATGCCACATTTTACAATCAGCAGTTTCTTAGATCTGTCAAAATGCAGTCTTATAACACAATAGGTCTCATGACAGGTCCTAGGTAGCAGTAATTATTTTACAGATGAAGAAACTGAGCCTCAGAGAGGTGAAGTGACTTGTCAAGGTCACATACGCCCCTGAGATGCAAGACCAGGACCCCGGGCACGTCCTTAGACCCCCAATCTCTCGCCCTGGCCTTGCACTGCCTCTTTCTCGAGACTGAACGCTGCGGTAGTTGTGTTCTCTCCCAGGCTGGCAGGAAGCCTTCTGCGGGGTTTAGAGCACTCTGTGTGGAGGAAGTGGGGGCTGCGTGAGTCCCTCCTGCTTGGCACACTAGCTTTCTGAGGAGAGGGCTGTGCTTTAAACATGCAGGCATCATTAACAGGACCTCTCCTTGTACGTAGCTCGAATGTCAGTCTTATGAAAACGGAGCCCACCTGGCATCTATCCTGAATGTAAAGGAAGCCAGCACCATAGCAAAGTACATAAGTGGCTATCAGAGAAGCCAGCCCGTGTGGACTGGCCTGCATGACCCACAGAAGGTAACCTCAGACTTGGCCACAAAGGCCCTCTTGGGAAAGCCAGGCTGGCATCCTCTTTTTTGAGGAATGACCTCCCGGCCTATAACGGGCACACAGCGGGTGGATCTTCTCCAGATGCGCCTCCAGCTGACAGAGACCAAGGCCTCAAGGTCAGGGGCCCAGTTCTGGCCCTCGGTGGAGGATATGATTTAAACGTATAGACCTTTGTCTAATTAAGGCCCTCCTGAAAGGCAGAACACAAAATTATCAGCTTTTTTTCTTTTTTTTTTCTTTTTTTTGAGACAGAGTCTTGCTCTGTCGCCCGGGGCTGGAGTGCAGTGGCCGGATCTCAGCTCACTGCCAGCTCTGCCTCCCGGGTTCACGCCATTCTCCTGGCTCAACCTCCCGAGTAGCTGGGACTACAGGCGCCCACCACCTCGCCCGGCTAGTTTTTTGTATTTTTTAGTAGAGACGGGGTTTCACCGTGTTAGCCAGGATGGTCTCGATCTCCTGACCTCGTGATCCGCCCGTCTCGGCCTCCCAAAGTGCTGGGATTACAGACTTGAGCCACCGTGCCCGGCCTAATTATCAGCTTTCTAAAGCCTTAACAAGTTTGTGTGTGTGTGTGTGTGTGTGTACACACGGGCCTATTATGAGACAGATCAATCAAATCTCCATTGGATCTTGAGTTAAAGTTGAAAACTTTCAGCTAGCTTTTTTTTTTTTTTTTTTATGCTCTAATTTTCTTTATGTTATCCTTGACGCTTTTCACTGTAACTTCCTGTTCTTTTCATCAATACCTTATTGTAAGAACTGACGTGAGCGGTCTTTGTAAGGAACAGCTGTTGTTGAGGTCTAGGTGTGGGGTCTTAGTTAACAGGTTCTTGGTGGGGCTTCTTTAGTTGACTCAAACAAACACAGGGAAATAAAGCGGGAACCCCCATACTTCCTGCTTCTTAATAAAACTCTGAAGATACCACACATTCATCACCCTCTTTCATGAACATGTATGTGTTCATCCCTTAGTATTTGTCTATAAATATCTTATGGCTTTTTCTCTTTTAAATATTATGTTCCAGAAAATGAATAATCCTTTACCGTAGTTGTTACAAATATTTTATACAATTATTTCATTTTTAAGGTCATTTATTTGACTATCAGAAATTTTGCATTTTTATGTATTCACATAGCTATCAGTCAGAACCCTGTCATTCAGATGGAATAAATACTTACATCTATTTCTATTTCTTGCAGTAACATTGGTAACATTTTCCTATTAGTGGCTGAGTGGAATGACTTTCTTTTCTTCCTTCTTTAAGCATTTCTGCACTTTCCCAACGTTTGCAATGAAAACATGTTTTAAAGGGGACTGAAGGGACTTCCTTGGCTGTGGCAGGTGGGTTGCTGAGCTGTACGCCTCTCCATCTCCTGTTGTTGCAGAGGCAGCGGTGGCAGTGGATTGATGGGGCCATGTATCTGTACAGATCCTGGTCTGGCAAGTCCATGGGTGGCAACAAGCACTGTGCTGAGATGAGCTCCAATAACAGTAAGTTCTAATGCGCCACCCCTCACCGCTTCTCAATACGCAGACCCTTCCCTTTACCTAGTAAGAGCAAAAATAGACACAGGGGACTCTGCCCTCCCCATTCCACACCAACAACTCTTCTCCAGCAGGGCAGTGGCTTTGCCACAGACGTTGGTTACCAACCTTCAGTCCTGTGTGATCACTTTACAGTCTTTGTCATATCAATGTTCCAGCTGTTGCTATTTACTCAATATTTTCTTTAAATCCATTCAATTTTTTCTGAAATACACTTATTTTAAAATCACATTCTATACCACGAGGGGGATATAGATCCCATTCTGGGAAACCCAGACCACAGGGAGTAAATATATACGGTGAAAACAGATAAATCTCTTCTGACTTCTTTAAAATGAGGGTTTGCCATGAGCCCCGGAAAGCCGGGCTTTGCCTCAGTTCTTCCCTCCTGTTTCCCTGAATCCTGTCCCCAGAATGCAGTGGCCTGAAACTCAGTGCAGGCTGCACACACTTGCATGAGCCTCCTCCTTTCCCTGGCCTGCTTTCATTCTTTGTCTTTATGCTCATGAGTTAGGCTTTTCAGCATTCATACTGGTGACACCTTGGGCTGGGTACTTCTTGGTTGTGGGGGCTATCCTGTACTTTGCAGGAGGTTGAGCAGCATCCCTGGTCTCTAATCGGTAGGTGCCAGCAGCACTCTTCCTCCCAGGTCGTGAAAAATATCTCCAGGAATGACCAAGTGTTTCCTGTGGAGGGCAAATTCCCCCCCTGGTGAGAACCATGACGAATAAGCGGTGTAGAAAACTTCAGCTGTACAAGATCACAGAATATTAAAGAATACTCAACGCCAAAGGTCATACACTTGAGAATATCCCAGTGGGTCTAATAGGCCATCATAGTGACACCAGGACCCCCTGCCAGTCAAGAAGTCAGCCTGGGGCAGGCCTGGGCTGAGGTCTCAGCTATTGGGCTGGGGAAGGGAGGGACTCCGCCACCCCCAGCAGGACATAGGGGAAGTTTAATGTTTTCTGAGGAATAAACTTATAAGAAGGAAAAAGAGAGTGAGAAAACTTTCTAACAGCACGAGGCGAAGAGCAGACATGATGAGACACACTCTGAGGAAAACCCTCAGGGATAAACAGCCAGAGAAGGGATTTTCACAGACCGGTGAGAGCACAGCTGCTGCTGTTCAAGGCAGAAGTCAGCTCAGATGGAAAGAAGAGAATCAAAACCAATAGGCAGAGGCTACCAACAAGTGGATTTTTATTCTAATCAAGGAAAACAATGTTGAACAGTTAGCACTGCTCAAACACATAACGAGCTACCCCAGGAAGCAGTGAGAAACTTTATAGCCAGAGTTAACCAAGCAAAAGGTGGACATTGTAGTTTTTATTGCAGTTGACACATTGAAAGTGTTAGAAGCGAGGCTCCATGGCACAAAAGAATCAAATGAGGAACAATTGTAAAAATACCAATATCAGGGATTCGCTTTTCAGACCTGCAACATCAGACTCTCCGGGGCTGGAGGCCAGACTTGGTTTGGGAGCAGTAGACCAGATGCCTCCCCAAGTCCCTCACATTCCCCAGATTTTGACATTCCCACTGGACAAAGTTCTCAAACAAAAGTCCTTTCCCTGTGAGTCGATGATCACATCAGCAAACTTCAGTGCGAAGTTGCCTCTGTTGTGTGTGTGGATGGGAACCAGAAGACTGAAGCTCTCTGGGAACAGCACGTCTTTGGGTTCCTTTCCTTTCCCACGGTTACTCACCCAGCTCGTGGCTATCAGAACACTGGCTCTCAAGGCAGAAAAGCACAAGGAATGAAGCAAGGATTTGAGGAAAACTGGTGGAAGGTAGAGTTTAAAAGCACATCCCCCTCAGCCACATCAGTACAATGGATTTTGCTCCCCACTCTGTTTCTAATTTTTTTTACATTCAAAATGTATATAATATTAATGCCCCAATACACAGCCACACACACATTCTTGTTCTGTCTCTGTGACAGAGCTATTCCTTTTTTATATCTCTTTAGAAAGAATTTCAGAGTATTTTACTTGGTGTGTTTCTTTCTCACCCTTTCTGACCCTCCCCTTTACATCAGAACGTGTTTTGTGACTCCGGAAAATTGCAGCTTGCAATTTTTCCTGATGTTTTGCTGGTCCACTTTGAGACATTTAATAATGATAAGTGGGATTTTGCAGTTTGCAAAGAAATTTCATATTCAGTATACATTGAGGTCAAGAGCATGGGTTCTGCATTCTGAATGCCCAGGGTAGAATCCCAGCTCCTCCTAACTGAGCTGTGTGACCCTGTGCAGATCTCTTACTTCTCTGTGCCTCAAATGCCTCTTTATAAAAAGGAGGAAATAATCGTCCTAATCATCTGAATACATGTGGCGTGTTTATCATGTGCAAGCTGGGCTCATGGCTCCGTGGCCTGGAGGAGAGGGAAAGTAAGGTCCCTCACTCACCTTTCCCTGCACTCCACCTCTGGTGAGGTGGGAAAAGTAGACCTCTCTAGCTTAGTGCCCATGGTGAGCTGTGCTGTGCTTGATTGTTTGAAGTTGCTGTACTAGCTTATCCACAGGCTGAATGGGCAGCAACCTCAAAAGGACCGGCTGATGAGTCAGTCTCAAGCCCAGCCCATGGCCTTGTGCCGTATTTTCTTTGCCCCACACTGTGAAAGTACCCACAAGCTTGCAGGGCCCATTTCATTTACACTCTGTGGCCCCTGCACTGAGCACTATGGATGCAGGCATGGGCAGGCCCCATCCTCTGTGGCTTCTGAGAACTAGGAGTGGGAGGGGCACACCTCACCTCTTCCTCTCCCCAGAGCTCTCACCCACCCCACACACACTGGGAACAGGGTCAGATCTGCAGGTCAGGGCCCAAGCAGACACCTAGCCAGGGAACAACTCCTCACTCTGCTGCAGACACCCATGGATGACAAGTGACGCTGTGGAACTTGGCTTCTGGGAGGGAAATAGCTGGATCTTGCCTCAAAAATACTTCAGTCCTTCAAAAGGCCACCTCCGCCTTGGGCTCAGTCCTTTTTCATAAGCAGATGGCCTGTTGGGATGTGAATGGCTTTAGCAGCTTTCAGTTCTTTTAACTTTGAACAGGAGCTTCTTAGAGCCTAGGAAAGGCCACCCTCAGATCCTCACTGTGTCCTGCTTCAACACAAGAGCCCCTCGTTCTCAGTTGATTCATGTCAACCCCTGCCTTTCCTCAAAAGCAGTGCTGGAGTGGAGCTTTTGCCATGGTGTGTGACATTTAAAGTGTTTTTCTTTCATTGGGAAAGTTAGTATCTGTCTTAAGGTTCTCCAGGGAAACAGAAGTAGTTGGATGTATATATAGAGAGACAAAGATTTACTTTGAGGAATTTGCTCACGCAGTTGTGGGGGCTGTCAAGTCTGAAAACCACAGGGCAGGCCAGCAGCCTGGAAATTCTTGCAGGAGTTAATGTTGTGGTCTTGAGTCCAAAGACAGTCTGGAGGCAAAATTTCTTCCTCTTTGGGAGACCAGGCTTTTCTCTTAAGGCCTTCAATTGATTGGAGGAGGCCCACCCACATGATGGAGGGTCATCTGCTTTACTCAGAGTCTACTGATATTTAAACATTAATCACATCTAAAAAACATCTTCATAGCAATCAAACAACTGTACACCATAGCCTAGCCAAGTTGACACCAAAAGTCAACTGTCATATCGCTTTATCTATAACTCCAAGAAAAACACCCGGATAACTCTGGCAAGCTCAGTACAGGACTGAATGGATTTAAATGTCTGTTTATTTTCTTACAGACTTTTTAACTTGGAGCAGCAACGAATGCAACAAGCACCAACACTTCCTGTGCAAGTACCGACCATAGAGCACGAATCAAGATTCTGTTAACTCCTGCATAGCCCCGTGCTCTTCCTTTCTGTTTTCTGCTAGCCTGGTTAAATCTGCTCATTATTTCAGAGGGGAAACCTAGCAAACTAAGAGCGATAAGGCCCCTACTGCACTGGCTTTTTTAGGCTTAGTGACAGAAACTTTAGCAATGGCACAGTAGTGGCTTCTAGCTCTAAATGTTTGCCCCGCCATCCCTTTCCACAGTATCCTTCTTCCCTCCTCCCCTCTCTCTGGCTGTCTTGAGCAGTCTAGAAGAGTGCATCTCCAGCCAATTGAAACAGCTGGGTCTTTGACCATAAGAAGTAAAGATTTGAAGACAGAAGAAGAAACTCAGGAGCAAGCTTCTAGCTGCATTCAGCTTCTACACCCCTCTGCCCTCTCTCCATTGCCTATACCCCACCCCAGCCACTCAACTCCTGCTTTTTTTTCCTTTGGCCATGGGAAGGTTTACCAGTAGAATCCTTGCTAGGCTGATGTGGGCCATACATTCCTTTAATAAACCACTGTGTATATAAGAGGTTGCTGTGTTCCAGTTCAGTAGTGGTGAAAGTGGAAAAGTGAAATAAGACCAAGAAATACACCCATGTGCTTCTTCGTCTCCTTCATCTGAGTCTCTGCCTCCTCCACCCCAGCAACAGCACTGGTTCAAGGAGAGGAGAGATGCAGGTGACCTGCCTGCCAACTTCTGAGCAGGGTTGGGCAAGTGGGTGCTATTTAATTGTGAGTGCTTCTCAGCTTATGAGGGGGATGACAGTCACAGCCGGTATGGTGGAGCTGACCTGGACCCTGGACACTCATCTCCCCCACTGCCACTGACAACCTGTGTGGCCTTGTGTGACTCTCTTTGCCCTGTGAGGTTTGGAATGGCTTACGGGGTGGTTACTTCAATAATGAGGAGGTGATTTTGCCTACAAACAGATATATGACTCCCTAGGTCACAAATCTGCATGGTCATGTAAAAAGAAACAAATATGGACTCAATGATTACAGCGTATGGCTGCGGTATGATCACATTCGCATTCCTTAGAGGGAAATGCCACCAGACAGGAGAGGCCACGTGGATTGGCCCTGCAGTTCAGGCTGTGTGGATCGCCACTTGCTTTATTCATGATGTGCTGCCAACTGGTAAACACACCGAGTCTTATTCCCTAGTCTGAGAACACTCCCCTCTCATATTAGCAGGCTAAGACCAGCTACTGAGTGCTGGCTGAAAGAAGAGTAAAAAGAAAAGGGAAATGGAAGACACAGAGCCTCGGCCCTAACCAGTTCTCCTTCTACTCTCCCTTCCTTTCTTCTTCCTTCATCCATCACGCCCTTGTCATTCTTCTGGTTGTCAAAGAGGAAAACACCAGAAAGAATGTATTGCTCCTCTCAAGTATAAAAAGACTGGATAATCCAAAAGATAACTCTCCTAATAGTGATATTTCAGAGAAGGTGACAGGCAAATGGAAAAGGCTCGTTCTTTCAAAGCATATAGTTACCTTCAGCAAAACTGCAACCACCAACTCCCAAGGGGGTCTGGGCAAGTCACTGTCAGAGAAACAAACAAAAGTATCAGACTGCATGATAGAGATAAAAGATAAATTGGGAATACCAGACTATTAAGAACAACAATAGAACCCTGTTGGAACAAGTGCCAGATTCTGCAGTATTACCTGTAAGAACCGAAAAAAATGCAAAGGAAATATGGCTGAGAATATTTCAGAAAGGTAGAAGCTCTCAGTTTTTTCTGACTATGGCACATATGAAAGTTAAAAAAAAAAAAAAAAAAAAAAAAAAAAAAACACCATGGCCCACCTCCCTCTCCTAATTTATTTGCTTTTCAAGAGGAAAATTCCGCATGATAGCAAAGAAGTAGAGATGAACAGAATAAAATCCAAAAAATTACAGATAGCAAATCTACCAAGACAAAATAAAGTCAAGTCATTCTATAAATATTTACAATATATAAAAATATTTACAATATATTTAAAAATAGTTCCAGTTAAAGAGCATCACCAACTTAAGATCATCTTGGTGATGTAATAATAACAAGGATCCCTCCCTGAAATTGCTGAAATGCTAACCGTCTGCATGTGTGCATATGCTGGGAAAGGCATGGATAAGAAGTCACCCATCTTATTGGAAGGCTGGGATAGTACGGAGTTAATTCTAGAACTGTCATGACTTTCATTTATGTATGTAAAATTTTAATAATCCTCAATAATTCACTGAGTGGATATATCATTCAACACATCTTTATTTAATGCATACTGTGTTCCAAGAACTCATTTTAGAAGCTGAAAATCCATCAGTGAGCAAAACAGATAAAATTCCTTGCAATCATCTACTCCCCATCCCTTTCATCAGGGATGGAGAGTGGATCTAGACAAACAACAAACTAAATAAGTAAAGGACAGAGTATGGGATGATGACAACAGCTGTGGTGAAAACATAAAGCCAGGAAGGGGCACAGGGAGCAGGGATGTGTTGGAGTGTGTATGGAATGGGTGCTATGCTTCCCCTGCTCCTTTGGTCACAACTGACAGCCAGACTGTTTCAGCATAAAAAAAAAAAAAAATGTATGGGTTTATGTCACTCCACAGTCCGTAAGTATATTTGAGCTTCAGGTATAACTTGACCAACAGCTCAACAAAGTTGCCAGATGGGAGTTTTCTCTATTTTGTGACCATTTTTGCTGGGGATTAGCTTCATTATCTGGCCCCATCTAGTGCAAGGTGGCTGAAGCAGGTCCAGCCTCACCTCTACCAGGAAAGAGATCCACAACCCTTAAACAGGAGCCTCAAAATGAAGCCTCATTGGCCAGGAAAGGCCCTACATGAGTTATGTGCTCATTCTCCAACCAATTAAGGTAGCAAGGAGGATAGAATGTGATGATTAACTTAGCGAAGTCATCACCTGTTACTCCTCTAGAGCCCATGAGTTTATGCAGCTTCACCTGAAGGGCAGGACCACTTCTCAGCCATATGGTGCCTTTGTAGAAATAGATTTAAAAAAAGATGCCCCTTCTTTGTAAGAAGACATAGCCCCATGGACTCTCAGAATCAAGACAGGCTGGAATTTAGCCCCTTCTTGCCCTCTTAGTTGTGTACTTTTGTGCAGTGCACAAACTAGACAATCCTATTCTGTGGCCCACTGTACATGGAAGGGGAGTAGGACAGCATAGTTCTCAACACAGGGGACCAAGGACCATGCTTTGGGAAATTTTATCCTAACGCCTTACTGCAAGAATTTAGAACCAGGAGTCTCAACTGAGACTGGGGAAGCATCTGATGTGAGAAATAAAATTCAGGTAAGTATTGTTTCCTGAGATGTGCCTATTTATATGACTCCAGCCATGGCTCATGGCAGTTTATTATGATGGGAAGAGCAAAGGGTTAAGAGTTAAGCCACACTAGAACTGTCTGACTCTGCCTCACACTGGCTGTGTGACATTGCGCCTACAGTGTCTGAGCCTTTGTTTTCTTTTCTCCAGGATTTGAGGATTAATTTAAATAAGATATGTAATGCATTTGGAATGGGGCCTGCCATAAATGCTTAGCAAATGTTATTGTCACCATTTTAAATCTTTGTGATCTCGAATATATGTCTCTCTTCCAAACCACAGTTTGTTTATCTATAAAATGGGGGCCTTAAACTAAATCCCAATGCTTATAGGGTTTCCTTAGATGTGAATAAGTGAAGGGCAATTTGAACTGGGAAATGAGAATGCAAATCAATTTCTTTCAACCATGTGAGAGCCAAACAAAGCAGGTCTGTTGACCTTTGCCCATGGGGCCAGTTGACAACCCTGGAATAAACAATCCCTTTCAGCTCCAGCATTATCTTGTTCTGTTTATATCTGGATCCTGTACTTCCCTAAGTCAAGAATCAGTCTCTAAAGTCACTGAGAACTTTTACAAAAGTAAGTGAATATGAAACAAAAGAATATGCACAATAATAAGGGATCAGATATGTATCCTACTTGAGGACAGTCATTTCAGGCTATGTTGGAACCAAGGAACAGACAGTATAGACATATAAGCAGGTTATGAAAGTAGAAGATTATGAGCAACCTCAAAGCCCTGCCCTGCTGCCCAAGGACCCCATGAAAGACAGCTGGAGAGGAAATTTTAGGGACAAGGTGGAGCAAAAAGAAACCTGCAGGTGGAATTCTGGATTTGGGAGTAATGACTGACTGACTTTAAACCTTTTTAAGGTTCTAGAATATAGTATTATATCATAGTAAATTTATAGTCAATAGTAAATACATGATTGATTGATCATATCTTATTTAAAACTATTATTGCTTCCAAAAACTTCAGAAGATAGAATTAAGACAACGAACACAACTAGAATCTGTTAACTTAGAAGGACTGTGACTGGGTGCAGTAGCTCACGTCTGTAATCCCAGCACTTTGGGAGGCCGAGGCAGGTGGATCACCTGAGGTCAGGAGTTCGAGACCAGCCTGGCCAACATAGTGAAACCCCATCTCTACTAAAAATACAAAAATTAGCCAGGTGTAGTGGCTGGTGCCTGTAATCCCAGCTACTTGGGAGGCTGAAGCATGAGAATTACTTGATCCTGGGAGGCAGAGGTTGCAGTGAGCCGAGCTGAGATGGCCTCGGTGACAGAGACTCTGTCCCCCCCCCCAAAAAAAAGAAGAAAAGAAAGAAAAAGAAAGAAAGAAAGAAACAATGCATCAATTTTCATTGAAACACAAACTTTTTTTGTATTATGAATTAAAATGGAATCATCACAATACCTATTAATAAACCTTCCAAAAATAAGGGGAGGATTAGCATAGAAAAAAGGAAAGCAGATAGACAGTGTTTTGTTTT
>NW_016827919.1:0-3218 GCF_001698545.2 Rhinopithecus bieti
GATTTGTGAATTCATTTCACAGAGTTACAGGATTCATTTAATGGATCAGTTTAGTAGCACTGCTTTTGGGGAATCTGAAAAGTTGTATTAGACACTGCATTGAAGTCTATTTTGAAAATTATATACACTCAGATAAAAACAAGAAAGAAGCTTTCTGAGAAAGTTCTTTGAAACATGCGAACTAATTTCACAGAGTTGCATCGCTCTTTTCATTGAGCAGTTTGATAACAATGTTTTTGTAGTAGAATCTGCAATGATATATTTGGGAGCACCTTGAAGCCTATGGTGACAAAGGAAATATCCTCAGATAAAAAACAAAATCAGATTTCTGAGAAACTGCTTTGTGTTCTGTGAATTTATCTCACAGAGTTACCTCGTTCTTTTCATTGAGAAATATTCTATCACTTTGTTCATGGAATCTACAAAAGGATGTTTCTGAGCACATTGAAGCTTAAGGTGACAAAGGAAATACACTTGTATAAAAACACGAATGAAACTTTCTGCGGAATTGTTTTGTGATGTGTGAATTCTTCTCTCAGAGTTACACTGTTCCTTTCTTTGAGCAGTTAGCTAATACTGTTTTTATGCAATCTGCAAAGGGATATTTGGAAGAGCATTGAGGCCTATGGTTAAACACTAAATATACTCAGATAAAAACTAGAATGAATCTTTCTGAGAAACTGCTTTCTGATGTGTGAATTCATCTCTCAGAGTTACACTGTAGTTTTCATCGAGCAGTTTTCTAACACAGTTTTCGTGGAATCTACAATGGGATATTTCCAAGCGCATTGAAGCTTATGGTGACAAAGGAAATATCCTTAGGCAAATACTAGAAAGTAGTTTTCTGAGAAACTACTTTGTGATGTATGTATTCATCTCCCAGAGTAACACCTTTCTTTTCATGCATCAGTTTCCTAACACTATTCTCTTGGAATCTACAGAGGGATATTTGGGAGAGAGTTTAGTCCTATGGTGAAAAGGGAAATATCCTCTGAAAAAAATTAGAAAGAAGATTTCTTAAAATCTGCTCTGTGATGTGTGAATTCATCTCACCGAGTTACACCACTCTTTCATGGAGCAGTTTCATGGCACTGTTTTGGGGGAATCTGAGAAGGGATAATTTAAACTGCCTTGAAGCGTATGGTGACAAAGGAAATATCCTCAGATAACAACTAGAAAGAAGCTTTCTGAGAAAGTTCTTTGTGATGGGTGAATTCCTCTATCAGAGTTACACCTTTCTCTTCATAGAGCAGTTTGCTAACAATGTTTTCGTGGTATCTGGAAAGTGTATTTGGGAGCACATTGAGGCCTATATTGAAAATAGAAATATCCTCCAATAAAACCAATAGGAAGATTTCTGTGAAATTGCTTTGTGATGGGTGAATTCATCTCACAGAGTTACACCTTTCTTTCCTTATAGCAGTTTGTTAACACTGTTTGCGTGGAATCTGCAATAGGATATTTGGGAGGGCATTGAAGCCTATGGTGACAAATGATTTATTCTCAGAAAAATAACCAAAAAGTAGCTTTCTGTGAAACTGCTGTGTGATGTGTGAATCCATCTCACAGAGTTACACCTTTCCTTTTATGGAGCAGTTTGGTAGCACTGTTTATGGGGAATCTGAAGAAGAATATTTTTGATTTCATTGATGCATATGCTTACAAATTAAATATCCTCAGAAAAAAACTAGAAGGCGGCTTTCTGACAAACTTCTTTCTGATGTGTCTATATGTCTCACAGAGTATTAACTTTTTTTCATGCAACAGTTTGCAAACACTGTTTTTGTGGAATATAGAAAGGGATATTTGGGAGTGAGTTGAGACCTATAGTGAAAAAGGAAATATCCTCATATAAAATGTAGACATAAACTTTCTGAGAACCTGCTTTATGACGTGTGAATTCATTTCACAGGGTTACACTGTTCTTTTCATTGAACAGTTGGCTAACAGTGTTTTCTTGGAATTTGAAAGGGGATATATCGGAGCTCATTGAAGCTTATTTTTACAAAGGAAATACCCTCGTGTAAAACTAGCCAAAGCTTCCTGAGAAACGACTTTTTCATTTGTTACTTCATCTCCCAGAGTCACACGATTCTTTTCATAAATCAGTTTTGTAGAACTGCTTTTGGGGAATCTTGAGGGGATATTCGCGAGTCCAATGAGCTATATGGTGAAAAAGGAAATATCCTCCTAGAAAAACTACAAAGAATCTTTCGGAGAAACTGCTTTGTGATGTGTGAATTCATCTCACAGAGTTACACCATCCTTTTCATTGAGAAGTTAGCTAACACCTTTTTCTTGGAATTTGCAACGGGATATTTCGGAGAGCCTTGAGGAATATAGAGAATAACGAAACATCCTCAGATAAAAAGTAGAAAGAAGCTTTCTTAGAAACTACTTTGTGATGTGTGGATTCACCTCACAGAGTTACACCTTTCTTTTCATGGAGCAGTTTGCTAACACTGTTTTTGTGTAATCTGCAAAGAGATATTTTGGAGTGCATTGAGGCTTATGGTGAAAAAGGAAATATCATGAGATCAAAACTAGAAAGAAGTTATCTGAGAAACTGCTTTGTGATGTGTGAATGCATCTCACAGATTTACACTGTTGTTTTTATTGAGCAGTTTGCTATCACTCTTTTCTTGGAATCTGCAATGGGATATTTTGGAGTGCATTGAAGCTTATTTTGACAAAGGAAATATCCTCATATAAAAACTAGAAAGAAGCTTTCTGAGAAACTACTTTTTGATGTGTTAATCCATCTCAGAGAGTTACATGATTCTTTTCATAAATGAGGTTGGTAGAACTATTTTTGGGGAATCTGAGAAGGGATATTTTGGATTGAATTGAAGCCTAGGGTGACGAAGGACATATCCACAGATAAAAATTAGAAAGAACCTTTCTGAGTTACACTTTTCTTTTCATGGAGCAGTTTGCTAACACTCTTTTTGTGGAATCTGCAGAGGATATTTGGGAGTGCATTGAGGCCTATAGTGAAAAGGGAAATATCCTCAGATTAAAAACTAGAAAGAAACTTTTTGAGAAGCAGCTTTGTGATGAGTGAATTTATCTTACTGTGCTAAAACGTTCTTTTCATTGAGCAGTTTGATAACACTTTTTCGTGGGACCCGTAATTGGATTTTTTGGAGTGCATTGAAGGATATGGTGACAAAAGAAATATCCTCAGAGAAAAACCAAAAAGAAGGTTTCTGAGAAAT
>NW_016827919.1:4213-17590 GCF_001698545.2 Rhinopithecus bieti
ACTAGAAATATCCTTTTAGGAATCTATTTTGCAATGTGTGAATTCATCTCACAGAGTTACACCCTTCTTTTCATGGAGGACTTTGCTAACAATGTTTTATGGAATCTGCAAAAGGAATATTTGGGAGGGCCTTGAGGCCTATGGTGAAAAAGGAAATATCTTCAGATAAAAACTAGAAATATTCTTTCTAGGAATCTACTTTGTGATGTGTGAATTCATCTCACAGAGTTACACTTTTCATTTCATTGAGAAGTTTGCTAACTTTTTTTCGTGGAATCTGCAATTGGATATTCAGTAGCGCATTGAGTAATATGGTGAAAAAGGAAATACGCTCCGATAAAAACTAGAAACAAGCTTTCTGATAAATACTTTTGTGATGTGTGTCTTCATCTGACAGAGTTACACCATTCTTTTCATGGAGCAGTTTGGTAGCACTTTTGGGGGGGTATCTGAGAAGGGATATATTGGATCGCTTTGAAGCATATGGTGACAAAGGAAATATCCTCAGATAAAAACTAGAAAGAAACTTCTGGGAAACTGCTTTGTGATGTGTGTATTCATCTCACAGACTAACACCTTTACTATCATGGAGCAGTTTGCTAACACTGTTTTCATGAAACTTACAAAGGGATATTTGGGAGCAAGTTGAGGCACATGGTGACAAAGGAAATATCCTCAGATAAAAACTAGAAGGAAGCTTTCTGAGAAACTGATTTGTGATGTGTGGATTCACCTCACAGAGTTAGAGCTTTCTTTTCTTGGAGCAGTATGCTAACACTTTTTTCGTGGAATCTGCAAAGGAATATTTGGGAGTGCATTGAGGCTTATTGTGTCTAAGGAAATATCCTCAGATAAAACCAAAAAGAAGCTTTCTGAGAGACTGCTTTGGGATATGTGAATTGATTTTACAGAATTGCACTGTTCTTTTCATTGAGCAGTTACTAACACTGTTTTCTTGGAATGTGCAATGAGATATTCCAGAGAACATTGAAGCTTAGGGTGACAAAGGAATTATCCTCAGGCAATAACTAGAAAGAAGCTTTCTGAGAATCTGATTTGTGACTTATGAATTCATCTCAAAGAGTTGCACAATTCTTTTCATGGAGCAGTGTGGTAGCACTGTTTTTGGGGAATCTGAGAAAGGATACTTTGGATTGCATTGAAGCCTGTGGTGAAAAAGGAAATATCCTCAGACAAAACCAAAAGAAGCGTTCTGAAAACTGCTTTGTGATTTTGAATTCATCTCACTTGATTACACGTTGCTATTCATGGAGCAGTTTGGTAGCACTGTTTTTGGGGAATTTGAGAGGAGATATTTTGCATTACATTGAAGTCTATGGCGACAAAATAAAATCATATAAAAACTAGAAAGAAGCTTTCTGAGAAACTTACTTGTGGTGGGTGTATTCATCTCACAGAGTTACATCTTTCTTTTCATGGAGAAGTTTGTTAACTCTGTTTTCGTGGAACATAGAAAGTGATGGTTGGGAGCGAGTTTTGACCTATGGTGAAAAAGAAAATATCCTCAGAAAAAAACTAGAAAGCAGATTTCTGAGAAAGTGCTTTGTGATGTGTGAATTCATGTCACATAGTTGCACTACTCTTTTCATGGAGCAGTTTGCTGGCACTGTTTCCATTGAAACTGCAATATGATATTTTGGAGCACATTGAAGTTTAAGGTGAGAAATGAAATATCTTCAGACAAAAAACAAAAACAAGCTTTCTGTGAAGCTGCTTTGTGATGTGAGAATTCATCTCACAGAGTTAGACTTTTCTTTTCATGACACAGTTGGATAGCACTGTGTTTGGGTAATCTGAGAAGGAATATTTTGTATCGAAACGGAGCCTATGGTGACAAAGAAAATATCCTCAGATAAAAACTATAAAGAAGCTTTATGAGAAACTTCATTGTGATGTGAGTATTCATCCCACAGAATAACATCTTTCTTTTCATGGTGCAGTTTGCTAACCCCGTTTTTGTCGAACCTGCAACAGGATATTCAGTACGATATTGAAGCCTATGGTGACAAAGAGAATATCCTCAGATAAAAGTCGAAAAGAAGCTTTCTGAGAAACGGTTTTGTGATTGGTGAATTCATCTTACTGAGTAACAGTGTTCTTTTAATTGATCAGTTTGCTAACACTGTTGTCTTGGAATATGCAATGGGATATTTCAGAGCGCATTGAAGTTTATGGTGACAAAGGAAATATCCTCATATAAACACTAGAAAGAAGCTTTCTGAGAAACTGCTTTGTGATTTGTGAATTCATCTCACAGAGTTACACAACTCTTTTCATGGAGCAGTTTGATAACGTTGCTTTTGGGGAATCTGATAAGGGACATTTTGATCGCATTGAAGCCTATGGTGACAAAGGAAATATCCTCACATAAAAACTGGAAAGAAGGTTTCTGAGAAAATTGTTTGTGATGTGTGAATTCATTTTACAAAAATACACCTTTCTTTTCATAGAGCAGTTTGATAACAATTTTCTTTGGAATCTGAAAAGGAATAGTTGGGAGCACATTGAGGCCTATGGTGAAATAGGAAATATCCTCAGATAAAAACTAGAAAGAAGCTGCCTGAGAAACTGCTTGGTGATGTGTGAGCTCGTCTTACAGCGTTAAAACATTCTTTTCATTGAGCAGTTTGATGACAGTGTTTTCATGGAATCTGCGATAGGATATTTTGGATCGCATTGAAACCTCTGGGGACAAAGGAAGTACCCTCAGATAAAAACCAAAAAGAAGCTTTCTGTGAAATTGATTTGTTATCTGTGAATTCATATCACAACGTTACACCATTCTTTTCATTGAGAAGTTTGCTAACACTTTTTTCGTGGGATCTTCAATGGGATATTCGGGTGCGCATAGAGGAATATGGTGAAAAAGCAAATATCCTCAGATAAAAACTAGTAAGAAGCTTACTGAGAAACAGTTCTGTGATGTGTGAATTCATTTCATACGGTTACAACATCTTTTCATGAAGCAGTATGGTAGCACTGTTTTTGGGGAATCTACAATAGGGTATTTGGGAGAGCATTGAATAACATGGTGCCAAAGAATTATGCTCAGACAAACACCAAAAAGAGGCTTTCTGAGAAACTGTTTTGTGATATGTGAATTCACCTCACAAATTTACACCTTTCTTTACATGAAGCAGTTTGCTAACACTATTTTCGTCGAAGAGGCAAAGAGATATTCGTGATGCATTGAGGTCTATGGGGTAAAAGGAAATATCCTCAGACAAAAACTAGAATGAAGCTTTCTGAGAAACTGCTTTGTGATTTGTAATTCATCTCACAGAGTTACACCATTCTTTTCATGGAGCAGGTTGGTATCTTTTTTTTTTTTTGAGAGTCTGAGAAGTGATATTTTGGATCGCATTGATGCCTATGCTGAAAAAGGAAATATAATCAGATAAAAACTAGAAAGACGCTTTCTGAGAAACTTATTTGTGATGTGCATATTCATCTCACAGGTGAACACCTTTCTTTTCATGTAGCAGTTTGTGAAGTCTGTTTTAGTGGAATCTACAAAGTGATATTTGGGAGCAAGCTGAGAACTATGGTTAAACAGGAAATATCCTCAGATAAAAATCAGAAGGAAGGTTTCTGAGAAACTTCTTTGTTATGGGTGCATTCATCTCACAGAGATGAATATTCATGGAGCAGTTTGTTAACACTCTTTTCGTGGAATCTGCAACAGGATATTTGGTAGGGCATTGAAACATATGGTGAAAAAGGAAATATCCTCAGATAAAAACCAAAAGAAGCTTTCTGAGAAACTGCTTTGTGATTGGTGAATTCATCTCACAGAGTAACAGTGTTCTTTTCATTGATCAGCTTGCTTACGTTGTTTTCTTGGAATCTGGAATATTCCAGATTATTTCAGAATGCATTGAATATTTCAGAATGCATTGAAATTTAAAGTGACAAAAGAAATATCCTCAGATAAAAACGACAAAGAATTTTTCTGAGAAAGTTCCTTGTGATGTGTTAATTCACCTCAAAGAGTTACACCTTTCCTTTCATGGAGCAGTTTTCTAACACTGTTTTCATGGAATCTGTGAAGGGATACTTGGGAGTGCGTTGAGGCCTATGGTGAAAAAGGAAATGTCCTTAGATAAAAACTAGAAAGAAGCTTTCAGAGAAACTTCTGTGTGATGTGTGAATTCATCTCACAGAGTTACACAACCTTTCTCATGGAACATTTGGTATCACTGTTTTTGGGGAATCTGAAACGGATATTTTGAATTACATTGAAGCCTATGGTTTCAAAGGAAATATCCTCAGAGAGAAATTAGAAAGAAGCCTTCTGAGAAAATTTATTTGTGATGTGTGAACTCACCTCACAGATTTACACCTTCGTTTTCATGAAGCTGCTTACTAACACTATTTTTGTGGAATCTGCAAAGGGATATCCACAAGCACTTTGAGGCCTGTGGTGAAAAAGAAAATACCCTCAGAAAAAAACTAGAAAGAAGCTTTCGGAGAAACCACTTTGTGATGTGTTAATTCATCTCACAGAGTTATACTTTTCTTTTCATGGATCAATTTGGTAGCATTGCTTATGGGGAATCGGAGAAGGGATATTTTGGATCACATTGAAGCCTGTGGTGACAAACGAAATATCCTGAGATATAAACCAAAAGGAAGCTTTCTGAGAAATTTCCTTGTGACGTGTAAATTCATCTCACAGAGTTGCACCTTTCTTTGGTTTTAGCAGTTTGCTAACACTGTTTTCGTGGAATCTGCAAAGGGATATTTGGGAGCAAATTTAGACCTGTAGTGAAAAAGGAAATATTCTCAGATAAAAGCTAGAGCAAAGCTTCCTGAGAAACTGCTTTGTGATGTGTGAGCTCATCTTACAGAATTACACTGTACTTTTCTTTGAGCAGTTTGATAACACTGTTTCTGTAGAATCTGCCATAGGATATTTGAGATCACGTTGAAGCCTATGGTGACAAAGGAAATATCCTCAGATAAAATCCAAAAAGAGGCTTTCTGAGAAACCTCTTTGTGATGGGTGAAATCGACTCACTGCGTTACACCGTTTTTTCATTGAGCAGTTTGCTTATACTGTTTTCTTGGAATCTGCAATGGGATATTTCGGAGCTCATTGAAGCTTATGGTGACAAAGGAAATGTCCTCAGATAAAAATCAAAAGAAGCTATCTGATAAACTGCTTTGTGATGTGCGAATTCATCTCACAGAGTTACATCACTCTTTTCATGCAGCAGGTTGGTAGCACTGTTTTTAAGGTATCTGAGAAGGGATACTTTGAATCTCATTGAAACCTATGGTGAAAAAGGAAATATCCTCACATAAAAAGTGGAAAGAAGCTTTGTGCAAAACTGCTTTGTGAAAAACTGCTTTGTGATGTGTGAATTCATCTCAAAGAGTTACATGATTCCTTTCTTGGAGCAGTTTCCTAACACTGTTTTCATGGAATCTGCATTAGGATATTTGGGAGTGGTTTGAAACATATGGTGACAAACGAAATATCCTCAGACAAAAAGCAAAAAGAAGCTTTCTGAGAAACTGCTTTCTGGTGTGTTAATTCAATTCTCAGAGTTACAAGATTCTTTTCATAGTTCAGTTTGGTAACACTCTTTTTGGGGAATCTGAGAAGGGATATTTTGGATTGCATTGAAGTGTATGGTGTCGAAGGAAATAACCTCAGATAAAAACTAGAAAGAAGTTTTCTGAAAAAGATCTTAGAGATGTTTGAATTCACCTCATAGATTTCCACCTTTCTTTCCATGGAGCAATTTGCTAACACCATTTTCATGGAATCTGCGAAGGGATATTTGGATGTGCATTGAGGCTTATAGTAAACAAGGAAATATCCTCAGGTAAAAGCTAGAAAGAAACTTTCTGAGAGACTGCTTTGTGATGTATGAATTCATCTTATGTAGATACACTGTTCTTTTCATTGAGCAGCTTGATAACACTGTTTTTGTGGAATCTGCCATAGGATATTTGGGAGTACATTGAAGCCTATAGTGACATGAAAACCAAAAAGAAGCTTTCTGTGAAACTGCTTTGGGATGTGTGAATTCATCTCACAAAGTTACAACTTTCTTTTCTTTGAGAAGTTTGCCAACACTTTTTTTGTGGAATCTGCAATGGGGTATTCCATAGCGCATTGAGGTTTATGGTGAAAAGGATATAAACTCTGAGAAAACTGGAAATAAGCTTTCTGAGAAACAGCTTTCAGATGTGTGAATTCATCTCTCAGAGTTACACCACAGTTTTTAAGGAGTTGTTTGGTGGCACTATATTTGGGGATCTGAGAAGGCATAGTTTGAATTGCATTGAAGTCCACGGTGAAAAGGAAGTATCCTCAGACTAAAATTAGAAAGAAGCCTTCTGTGAAACTTCTTAGTGATGTGTAAATTCATCTCACAGATTTAAATTTTTCTTTTCATTGAGCAGTTTGCTAACACTGTTTTCTTGGAATCTGCTATGGGATATTTCGGACTGCACTGAAGCCTATGGTGACAATGGAAATACCCTCATAAAAAGCTAGAAAAAAGCTTTCTGATATACCACTTTGTGATGTGTTAATTCATCTCACAGCATTGCACGGTGCTTTTCATTGATCAATTTTCAATTTTTTAGCTTGTTTTGTGGAATCTGAGAGGATATTTTGGATCACTTTGAAGCCAGTCATGACAAAGAAAATATCCTCAATTAAAAACTAGAAAGAAGCTTTCTGAGAAAGTTGCTTGTGATGTGTGAATTTATCTCACAGTGTTAAACCTTTCTTATCATGCAGCAGTTTGGTAGCACTGTTTTCTTGGAATCTGCAATAGGATATTTGGGAGCGCATTGCAGCCTATGGTGACAAAGGTAATATCCTTATAAAAAAACAAAAAAAAGATTTCTGAGAAACTGCTTTGTGATGTGTGAAATCATCTCACAGAGTTTCACTTTTCTTTTCATGGAGCAGTTTGATAGCACAGATTTCGTGGAATCTGCAATGGGATATTTGGGAGTGCATTGAAACCTACGGTGAAAATTAAATATCCTCAGATAAAACTAGAAAGAATATTTCTGAGAAAATACTTAGTGATGTGTGAATTCATCTCACTGAGTTACACTGTGATTATCATTAAGCAGTCTCCTAACACTGTCTTCTTGGAATCTGGAATGGGATATTTCAGAGTGTATAGAAACTAATGGTGACAAAGTAAATATCCTCAGACAAAAACCATAAAGACCCTTTCTGAGAAACCACTTTGTAATATGTTAATTAATCTCACAGAGTTACACGATTCTTTTCATGGAGCAGTTTGCTAGCAGTGTTTTGGGGGATTCTGAGAAGGGATATTTTGGATCGTATTGAAGCTTATGGTGACAAACAAAATATCCTCAGATAGAAACTAGAAAGAAGCTTTCTGAGAAAGTTCTTTGTTGTGTGTGAATTCACTTCACAGAGTTACACCTTTATTTTCATGGGGCAGCTTG
The DNA here is from genome assembly GCF_001698545.2 of Rhinopithecus bieti. Taxonomy (NCBI): domain Eukaryota; kingdom Metazoa; phylum Chordata; class Mammalia; order Primates; family Cercopithecidae; genus Rhinopithecus; species Rhinopithecus bieti. Next base: position 11,687 of record NW_016827919.1, read on the forward strand.
CTTACACTCTTTTCATGGAGACTGCAAAGTGATATTTGGGAGCACATTGAGGTGTATAGTGAAAAGTTAAATATCCTGAGATAAAAAAGAGAAAGAAGCCTTCTGAGAAACTTCTTTCTGATGTGTGAATACATCTCACAGAGTTACATTTTTGTTTTCATTGAGCAGTTGGCTAACACTGTTTTCTTGAAAACTGCAATGGGATATTTTGGAGAACCTTGAAGGTTGTGATGACAAATGAAATATCCTCATATAAAAATTAGAAAGAAGCATTCTGAGAAACCATTTTGTGATGTGTTAATTCATCTCACAGGGTTACACGATTCTTTTCATCAAGAATTTTGGTAACGCTGTTTTTGGGGAATTTGAGAAGGGATATTTTGGATCGCATTGAAGCCTATGGTTAGTAAGGAAATATCCTCAGATAAAAATGAGAAAGAAGCTTTCAGAGAATCTGCTTTGTGATGTGTGATTTCATTTCACAGAGTTACACTTTTCTTTCCATGGAGCAGTTTGCTAACACTGATTTCATGAAATCTGCAATGGGTTATTTGGGAGAGCATTGAGGCCTATAGAGAAAAAGGAAACATCCTCAGATAATAACTAGAAATAAGCTTTCTGAGAAACTGCTTTGTGATGTGTGAATTCATCCCGCAGAGTTACACTGTTTTTTTCATTGAGAAGTTTGCAACCACTGTTTTCTTGGAACCTGCAATGGGATATTTCAGAGTGCATTGAAGCTTATTTTGACAAAGGAAATATCCTTAAAAAAAACTAGAAAGAAGTTTTGCATGAAACGTCTTTGTGGTGTGGTAATTCATCTCACCGAGTTACATGATTCTTTTCATGAATCAGTTTGGTAGCACTGTTTTTGAGGAATCTGAGATGAGATGTTTTGGATCGCATTGAAGCCTATGGTGACAAAGGAAATTCCCTCAGATAAAAACTAGAAATAAGCTGTCTGAGAAACTTCTTTGTGGTCTGTGAATTCATCTCACAGAGTTACACCTTTCTTTTCATTGAGTAGTTTGCCAACACTGATTTCTTGGAATCTGCAATGGTATTTTTCTGAGTGCAATCCTGCTTATGGTGACAAATTAAATAATATCATATAAAAGCTGGAAAAAATCTTTCTGAGAAACTGCTTTGTGATGTGTTCATTCATCCCACATTGGTAAACAATTCTTTACATGGATCAGTTTGCTGGCAGTGTTTTTGGGGAATTTGAGAAGGGGTATTTTGGATCGCATTGAAGCCTATAGTGACAACGGAAATATCCCAATATAAAAACTGGAAAGATGCTTTCTGAGAAACTGCTTTGTGATATGTTAATTCAACTTACAAAGTTACACGTTTCTTTTTGTGGAGGACTTTGCTGTCACTGAGCAGTTATCGTGGAATCTGAAGAGGGATACTTCCAAGTGCATTGTGGTCTATGGTGAAAAAGGAAATATCCTCAGATAAGAACTAGAAAGAAGCTTTTTGAGAAACTGCTTTGTGATGCGTGAATTCACTTCAAAATATTACACCATTCTTTTCATGGAGCAGTTTGATAACACTGTTTTTGGGGATATGAGAAGGGATATTTTGGACTGTGTTGAAGCCTAAGGTAACAAAGAAAATATCCTCAGGTAAAAACTAGGAAAAAGCTTTCAGAGAAACTTCTTCATGATGTGTGAATTCACTTCACAAGGTTACACCTTTTTTATTCATGGAGCAGTTTGTTTACAATCTTTTTGTGGAATCTGCAAAGTGATATTTGGGAGGGCATTGTGGCCTACAGTGAAAAAGGAAATATCCTCAGATAAAAACGAGAAGGAAGTTTTCTGAGAAACTGCTTTATGATGTGTGAATTCATCTCACAGAGTTACACCTTTCTTTTCATAGAGTAGTTTGCTAAAACTGTTTCCGTGTAAACTACAAAGGGATATTTGGGAGTGCATTGAGGTCTATGGTGAAAAATGAAGTATCCTCAGATAAAAACTAGAAAGAAGCTATCTGAGAAACCACTTTGTAACGTGTGAAAACATCTCACAGAGTTACTGTGCTCTTTTTGTTGAGCAGTTTACTAACTCTGTTTTTTCTCTTTGGAATCTGCAATGGAATATTTTCAAGTGCATTTTAAGCTTGTGGTGGCAAAGGAAATGCCCTGATATGAAAAGTAGAAAGAAGTTTTCTGAGAAACCATTTTGTGATGTGTTTATTCATGTCGTAGAGTTACACGATTATTTTCATGGGTCAGTTTTGTAACAGTGTTTTTGGGGAATCTGAGAAGGAATGTTTTGGATCGCATTTAAGTCTATGGTGACAAAGGAAATATCCTCAGAAAAAAACCAAAATGAACTTTCTGAGAAACAGCTTTGTGATGTGTGAATTATTCTCACAGAGTTACACTGTTCTTTTCATTGAGGAGTTTGTCAACACTGTTTTCTTGGAACCTGCATTGGGATATTTCGGAATATATTGAAATCAATGGTGACAAAGGAAATATCCTCACACAAAAACTAGAAAGAAGTTCTCTGAGAAACTGCTTTGTTATGTGTGAATTCATCTCACAGCGTTACACTGTTCTATTCATTGAGCAGTTTGCTAAAAGTGTTTTTTTTTTTTTTGGAATCAGCAATGTGATATTTTGGAGCACATTTTAAGCTCATGGAGACAAAGAAAATACCCTCATATGAAAACTAGATAGAAGCTTTCTGAGAAATCATTTTGTGATGTGTTAATTCATCTCACAGAGTTATACGATTCTTGTCATGAATCAGTTTTGTAGCACTGTTTTTGGGGAATCTGAGAAGGGATATTTTTAATCGCATTGAGGACTATGGTGACACAGGAATTATCCTCAGATAAAACCAAGAAGAACTTTCTGAGAAACTGCTTTCTGATTTGTGAATTCATCTCACAGAGTAACACCTTTCTTTTCATGGAGCAATTTGGTTGCACTGTTTTTGGGGAATCTGAGAAGGGATATTTTGGATCGCATTGAAGCCTATGGTGACAAAGGAATTATCGGGAGATAAACATATGAAGAAGGTTTCTAAGAAACTTCTTTGTCATCTGTGAATTCATCTCACAGAGTTATGCCATTATTTTCATTGGTAGTTTCCTAACACTGTTTTCGTGGAAAAGGAACTATCCTCAGACAAAAACTAGAAAGAAGCTGTCTCAGAAACTACTTTGTGATTTTTTGAATTCACATCACAGAGTTACACTGTTCTTTTCATTGAGCAGATTACTAACACTGTTTTCTTGGCATCTGCAATGGGATATTTGAGAGTGCATTGAAGTTCATGATGACAAAGGAAATACTCTCATGTAAAAAACTAGAAAGAAGCTTTCTGAGAAACTGGTTTGTGATGTATGAATTCATCTCACAGACTTACACATTTCTTTTCATGGAGTAGTTTCCTAACAACGTTCTCCTGGAATCTGTGACAGGATCTATGGTAGCAACTTGAAGCCTATGATGACAAGGGAAATATACTCAGATAAAAACCAAAAACAGGTTTTCTTAGAAATTGCTTTGTGATGTGTGAATTCATCTCACAAAGTGACACTGTTCTTTTCATTGAGCAGTTTGCTAACCCTGTTTTCTTGGAATCTGCAATGGGATATTTTGGAGTACATTTTTAAGCTTATGGTGGCAAAAGAAATACCCTCATATAAAAACTACAAAGAAACTTTCTGAGAAACCATTTTGTGATGTGTTAATTCATTTCACAGAGCTACACAATACTTTTCATGCATGAGTTTTGTAGCACTGTTTTTGGGAAATCTGAGAAGGGATATATTGGATCACCTTGAAGCCTATGGTGTCAAAGGAAATATCCTCAGATAAAAACTAGGAAGAAGCTTTCTGAGACACTGCGTTGTGACTGGTGTATTCATCACACTATGTTACACCTTTCATTTCATGGAACAGTTTGCTAACACTGTTTTCTTGAAATCTTCAATGGGATATTTTGGATCGCATTGAGGCTTATGGTGACAAAGGAAATATCCTCACACAAAAACTAGAAAGAAGCTTTCTGAGAAACTGATTTGGGATTTATGAATTCATCTCAAAGAGTTACACCTTTCTTTTCATGGAGCAGTTTGGTAGCACTGTTTTTGGGGAATCTGAGAAGGGATATTTTGGATCACATTAAAGGCTACGGTGACAAAGGAAATATCCTCATATAAAAACTAGAAAAAAGCTTTCTGAGAAACTGTTTTGTGATGTTTGAATTCATCTCACAGAGATGTATCATTAAATTCATTGAGAAGTCTGCTAACACTTTTTTTTTTGGAATCTGCAATGGGATATTCACAAGCGCATTGATGAATATGGTGAAAAAGGAAATATCCTCAGATAAAAACTAGAAAGAAGCTTTCTGAGAAAGTTTTTTGTGATGTGTGAATACATATCTCAGCGTTACCCCTTTCCTTTCATGGAGCAGTTTGTAAATACTGTTTTTGTGGAATACGAATAGGGATATTTGGGAGCAAATTGAAGCATATGGTGTAAAAGGAAAAATCCTCAGACAAGAACTAGAAGGAATCTTTCTGAGAAACTACTTTATGAAGTGTGAATTCATCTCACAGAGTTACACTATTCTTTTCATTGAGAAGTTTGCTAATGCTCTTTTCCTGGAATCTGCAATGGGATATCTTGGAGCTCATTGAAGCTTTTGGTGACAAAGGAGATATCTTCATATAAAAAGTAGAAAAAAGCTTTCTGAGAAACTGCTATGTGATGTGATAATTCATCTCACAGAGTTACATGATTCTTTTTATGGTTCAGTTTGATAGCACTTCTTTTGGGAATCTGAGAAGGGATATTTTCGAAAGCATTGAATCCTATGGTGAAATGTAAAAATCTTCAGATGAAAACTAGAAAGAAGGTTTCTGATAAACTCTTTTCTGATGTGTGAATTAATCTCACAAAGTTACACTGTTCTTTTCATTGAGAAGTTTGCTAATGCTATTTTTATGGCATCTGCAAAGGGATATTTCTGAGCTCATTGAGGCCTATGGTGAAAAGGAATATCCTCAGACAAAATTAGAAAGAAGCTTTCTGAGAAACTGCTTTGTGATTTGTGAATTCATGTCAGAGAGCTTCACCTTTCTTTTCATGGAGCAGTTTGGTAGCAGTTTTTCTGGAATGGGTGAAGGGAAATTTTATGTAGCATTGAAGCCTATGGTGATGAAGGCTATATACTCAGATAAAAACTAGAAAGAAGCTCTTTGAGTACCTTCTTTGTGATGCAGGTATTCATCTCACAGAGTTACTACATTCTCTTCATGGAGCAGCTTGCTAACACTGTTCTCGTGGAATGTGCAAAGGGATATTTGGGAGCGTAGTGAGGCCTATAGTGAAAAAGGAAATATACTCACAGAAAAACTACAAAGAAGCTTTCTGTGAAACAGCCTTGTGATATGTGAATTCATCTCACAGAGTTACACCGTTCTTTGCATTGGAGCGTTCAATAACACTATTTTCGAGGAATCTGCAATAGGATATTTGGGAGTGCATTGAACCCTATGGTGACAAAGGAAATATCCTCAGATTAGTCAAAAGAAGCTTTCTGAAAATCTGTTTTGTGATGTGTGAATTCATCTAACAGAGTTACACTGTTCTGTTCATTGAGCAGTTTGCTAACACTGTTTTCTTGGAATCCCCAAAGGGATATTTTGGAGTGCATTTTAATCTTATGGTTTCAAAGGAAATACCCTCATATAAAAATTAGAAAGAAGCTTTCTGAGAAACCATTTTGTGGTTTGTGAATTCATCAAACAGCGTTACACGCTTCTTTTCATGGATCAGTTTGGTAGCACTGTGTTTGGGAATCTGAGAAGGGATATTTTGGATCGCATTGAAACCTGTGGTGACAAGTAAAATATCCTCAAATAAAAAACAAA
>NW_016827920.1:0-211 GCF_001698545.2 Rhinopithecus bieti
CGTGGACTGTGATGGATGGGGGCTCTGTGGTAAATGGGTGGCCTGTGGTGAATGGCTGGCCTGTGATGGATGGGGGCTCTGTGGTAAATGCATGGCCTGTGATGGATGGGGGCTCTGTGGTGAATGGCTGGCCTGTGATGGATGGGTGTTCTGTGGTGCATGGGTGGCCTGTGATGGATGGGTGTTCTGTGGTGAATGCGTGGCCTGTGAC
>NW_016827921.1:0-1792 GCF_001698545.2 Rhinopithecus bieti
CTTTCTGTTCGTGAAGCCGTTTGCTAACACTGTTCTCGTGTAATCTGCAAAGTGATATTTGGTAGTGCATTGGGGCTATGGTGAAAAAGGAAATATCTTCAGAAAACAACTGGAAAGAAGCGTTCTGAGAAACTGCGTTGTGATCTGTGAATGCAACTCACAGAGTTACACTTTCTTTTCATTGATCAGTTTGCTAACTCTGTTTTCTTGAAATCTGCAATGGGATATTTCTTAGCACAATGAAGCTCTACAGTGACAAAGGAAATATCCTCAGATAAAAAGTAGAAAGAAGCTTTCTGAGAAACTGCTTTGTGATGTGTGAATTCAACTCACTGAGTTACACCTGTATTTCATGGAGCCGTTTGCTAACCCTATTTTTGTGGAATCTGAGAACTGATATTTTGAATTGCTTTGAAGACGATACAGAAAGAGGAAATATCCTCAGATAAAAAGGAGAAAGAAATTTTCTGAGAAATTTCTTTCTGAACTGTAATTCCTCTCACAGAGTTCCACCTTTCTCTTCATGGAGCTGTTTGCTAACACTGAGCTCGTGGAATCTGCAAAGTGATATTAGGGAGTGCATTCGGGGCTATGGCAAAAAAGGAAATATCCTCAGATAAAAACTGGAAAGAAGCGTTCTGAGAAACTGTTCTGTGACGTATGAATGCAACCCACAGATTTACACATTTCTTTTCATTGAAGAGTTTGCTATCTCTGTATTCTTGATATCTGCAATTGGATATTTCTTACTGCCAAAAAGCTTACAGTGACAAAGGAAATATCATCAGATAAAAAGTAGTAAGGAGCTTTCTGAGAAACTGCTTTGTGATGTGTGAATTCATCTCACTGAGTTACAGCTGTATTTCATGGAGCCGTTTCTAGCCCTGTTTCTGGGGAATCTGAGAACTGCTTTTTGGATCGCTTTGAAGACTATACGGCCAAAAGAAATATCCTCAGATAAAACGAGAAAGAAGCTTCCTGAGAAACTCCTTTGTAATCTGTGAATTCATCTCACAGAATTCCACCTATCTCTTCATGAATTCGTTTGCTAACACTGTTTTCGTGGAATCTGCCAAGTGATATTTGGGAGTGCATTGAGGGCTATGGTGGAAAAGGAAATATAATCAGATAAAAGCGGGAAGGATGCGTTCTGAGAAACTGCTTTGTGACGTGTAAACACAACTCACGGAGTTACACTTTTATTTTCATTGTTCAGTTTGCTAACTCTGTTTTCCTGAAATCTGCAATGGGATATTTCTTAGCGCAATGAAGCTTATGGTGGCAAAGGAAATATCCTCAGACAAAATGTAGAAAGAAGCTTTCTCAGAAACTACTTTGTAATGTGTGAATTCAACTCACTGAGTTACACCTGTATTTTGTGGAGGCATTTGTTTGCTTGCCCTGTTTTGTGGAATCTGAGAACTGATATTTTGGATCACTTTGAAGACTATATGCCCAAAGGAAATATCCTCAGATAAAACAAGAAGGAATTTTCTGAGAAATTTCTTTCTGATCTGTGAATTCATTTCACAGAGTTCCAACTTTCTGTTCATGAAGCTGTTTGCTATCACTGTTCTCTTGAAATATGAAAAGTGATATTTGGGAGCTCATTGAGGGCTATGGTGAAAATGAAAATATCCTCACATAAATACTGGAAAGAAGCGTTCTTCGAAACTGCATTGTGAAGTGCGAATGCAACTCACAGAGTTACACTTTTATATTCATTGATCAGTTTGCTAACTCTGTTTTCCTGAAATCTGCAATGGAAAATTTCTTAGCGCAATGAAACTTA
>NW_016827922.1:0-5165 GCF_001698545.2 Rhinopithecus bieti
GACATGGATGCAGCTGGAAACCATCATTCTCAGCAAACTGTCGCAAAACAGAAAACCAAACACTGCATGTTCTCACTCACAGGTGGGAATTGAACAATGAGATCACTTGGACACAATAAGGGGAACATCACACACCAGGTCCTGTTGTGGGGAGGGGACAGGCGGGAGGGACAGCATTAGGAGATATACCTAATGTAAATGATGAGTTAATGGGGACAGCACACCATCATGGCACATGTATACATATGTAACAATCCTTCACATTGTGCACATGTACCCTAGAACTTAAAGTATAATAATAAAAAAATTTTTTAAAATGTCATTTAAAATAACAAGAAAAATCATCAGGTACTTAGAATTAAATCTAATGAAAGATATGACAAACCATTATACCTGAAACAACAAAACATTTCTGAGAGACACTGAAAAAGATTTAAATAAATAGAAAAACATAGCATGTTTATGGATTGATTGGAGGACACAATAGTGTTATGATGTCGATTCATCCAAAATTGATCTATAAAGAAATGCAGTCTCAATCAAATAACTGCAGTGTGTGTGAGTGTATGTGTGTGTGTATAAACTGACAAGCTGATTATGAAATTTGAATTGAAATGCAAAAGTATTGAATAGTCAATACAGTTTTGAAAAAGAGGAAACAAAGTTGGAGGGCTTATGCTCCTGTCCTTCAAGACTAATTATAAACCCACAATGGTTAAAGCAGCGTAATATTGATGAAAACATTGACAAGTAGACCAATGGTACAGAAAAGACAGTCCAGAAACAGGCCTACATATATAGAGTCACTTGACTTATAACTAAGATTTCACTGTAATTAAGTGGGGGAAAGAATAATTTTATTAAATAGTGTCAGAGTAATTGAATTTCTATATAAAAGAAAATGGACCTTGATACCTATGTGAAACTAGACACAAAATCAAATTTAAATGGACCATGGACCTAAATGTAAAAAATAAAACAATGGAACTTTTAGATCAGACATCAACTAACTATAGCCCTTAGGCCAAATCCAGACTTCTGCCTCTTTTTGTAAATAAAATTTTAACACAACCAGCCCATTCATTTCTGTATTATTTATGATTGCTTTCATGCTACAATAGCAGAGTCGAGTAGTTATGAAAGAAACTACATGGCCTGCAAAGTCATGTATATGTACTATCCAGTATTTTACAGCAAAAAAGTTTGTCAAACTCTGTTCTAGAAGAAAACATGAGTATACCTTTATGACTATGGAGTGGTATTTTAGAAATTTTATATAAGGGAAAAAACCCATAAAACTATATAAGATGAAGTAAAGAAGGAAATTTGACTCCATTAAGTTAAGAACATCTTTTTATCAGGATTTGTGTCTAGACTGTAACAAAAACTCTCAGGTATCATTAAGAAAAAAAGACAAATTATCTAATTTAAAAAATGAATGAAGGATTTGAATGCATACTTCTACACAGAAGGATACACAAGTGGCTGACCAATCACATGTAAAGATACTCAATATCGTTAGTCAAGAAAATGAACAAAACCACAATGTGATATCCATTTTATATTCATTAGGATGGCTCTAATTAAAAAGACAGAAAATAACAAGTGTAGGCAAATATGTGGAGAAATTAGACTCTTAACACACCGCTGGTAGGAATGTAAACTGGTCTATGCATCCTCTTTGGAAGACAACTTGGTTGTTCCTGAAAAAGTTAAACAAATAGTTACCACATGATCCAGCAATTTCAGTTCTAGATGTAAATCCAAGGAAATAGAAAAATATGCCCACAGAAAAACTCATACTTGAATGTTTATAATAGCATTACTCATAATAGTGAAAAAGCAGAAACCACAAAAATATCCACCAGTTGATGGATGGATAACCAAAATGTGGTATATTCATACAATGGAATATTATTTAGTCAGAAAAAGAAAAGAAGTACTGATTGATGCTACAACATGGATGAAACTTGAAAATATTATGCTAACTTAAAGAAGCTAGATGCAAAAGGCAGCGTATTGTGATTCCATTTATATGAAATGTCCAGAATAGTCAAATCCATAGAGACCAAAAGTAGTAGATTAATGGTTGCCAGGAGTTGGAGTCCCAGGAGAATGGGGAGTGACTGCTAATGAGCATGGGGTTTCTCTTTGTAGGAGGAAAATATTCTGGAATTATGTAGTGTTGATAGCTGTATAACTTTATGAATATCTAAAAATTCACTGAATTGTATACTTTAAAAGGATGAAAATTATAGCATATGAATTATAGCCCATAAAAAGTTACCAAAACTATATAATCATGGTTACATGTAAGAAACTGAAGTTATACTAATCCATGGATCAGCTAAATAGGTAAAATAAAATAAAGTAAAAAAACAGTAATTTTGTTTGGATGACCCAACACACACATACAAAAAACCCACAACGAGATATCACTATACACCCACCAAAATGGTAAAAATTCAAAATACATAATACCAACTGTTGGCAAGCATGTAGAATAATTGGAACTTTCATATATTGGTGATGGAAGTATAATTTTATGCAGCAACTCTGAATAAATTTAGTTGATACTGTTTGGCATTTTTCTTAACATATGCTAAATATATTACAGAAGCTTATATTAGAAAAAGTTAAATATATGCTTATCCTATGACCCAGAAATTCTACTTCCACATGTATAACCAAGAGAAGTGAGTAGATATGCTCACAAAAAGATTCATAAAATAATGGTCATTTTGCTTGGTACGAGTGAAAACCTTGTTTCGGATTAGCAACAGCTGAGGACTTACATCTTGGTATTATCGTTCTACTAGTATCTCAGCCTTCAGTCTTTCACTTCTTCAATCTAAACAAAATAGTTTTGTTTCCTTACATTTTCATTCATTGTTCTGCTTAAAATCCTTCAATGGCTCCCAACTGTACAAAGCAGTGGCTTTCCACTCTGGCTGCGGTTAGAATAACCAGGGAGATTTTAAAAATAGCCTTTACTCATCATAACTCAATAAATCAGAATCTTGGGAGGGTGGTGTTCAGGTGCAGGCATTTGTTTTTTAACTCTACACTTTACAGTGTCATGCACCAAGAAGAAACATACACTCAACTACTTAGTATCTGAATGGTTTCTCCATGGTGCTATGTTGCTCCCTCTTGTCTTATCTTTCTTGGGAACCATTAGCCCTCTTACAAGACTCACTTTAAATATAATCTCTTCGTGAAGACACCACCTATTTCCACTGTCCCCAAGCAGAGTTAGATTCTTCATAGCCAGTTACTATAGCATCTATCACTTACTCTTGTAGTTATAACAGAGCAAGAGTTTCATCAGGTAGGTCCTGCACTTTATTTATATTTTTATCTCTAGTGTCAAGTATTGTGTACAGCACAACATTCAGTAAAACTTGAATGAATGAATAAATGAATCTCTAATTGTGAGACTTTGCAGGAATAAATCCCCTGATTGTCTGCAGTTAATTTAATAGAAAAGGCTATCTCCTAAAAAAGAATTTATGTACTAAAAACGTGTGGGAAAATACAAAAATAGAAATCAACATGGTTAAGAAGTTCAAGCAAGGTAGAGTTCAATGAAACATACACAGCATAATCCTTCAAAAATATTACATGCAAGTGTGTAAAAACTACGTGCAGCAAATATGGTATTCTTGGTGAAAGTAGGGAAAGCAACCATAGATACCGCATACATCAAAAGTAGTATGTTGATACCAATGAGAGCTTTTTAGACAAAGCTGACTCCTGTGTGAAGGAAGCTTGTGGAAAGATAATTCTGAAAATTTTACATCCCTTGAGAATGAATTCTGAACGTCACTTTTGAACAAAAAATCGACTGTGTAAAAATTGAAGGACAAAAATCAGACATAATTTCTTTTTACAGTTTCTCCATTTTCCGCACTACAGGATGGATTGCAGCAAAAGGCGATGAGGTAAGTGGGCAGTCTATCTAGGATGAAAATGGAGTGTGCTTCTTTTTCTGAGCCCAGCAACTCAGGATCCTTTACTGATTTGTAGAATGATTATAAGCACTGATACAATCAAATCTAGCAGAAGGTAATTCTAACAGAGTCTTTTGAAGAGAAGATCTTAACAAATATTTATCTCATCATTTGCTCATTTCATAGAAACAAAACAGAATCATTTCATGCATTCTGATCTGGTGCCGAATTATCAAGGTAAGGAGACAAGGTAAACTAACGCTTCCTTTGGCAGTATATGCAGTCATTGAATAAATTCTCTACATCCAAAGCAATATTCTAGCACTATAGATTCCTTTAAAATTCTTAATAGTACATAGTATTGCTAAATGTCCTTACTTAAACTGTGTAAGAATATGCCCTGCGCTTTTTTGTCACTGGCAAAGCTTTAAGAAAACTTGTGAAAGGATTTAGTACCCTGCTTTGAAGCTTTAACACAAACTTGGGAACTGTGAGGATTACTGCTGCTGATGATGGCAAGACTAGAAAAGTGCCATATTTTTCTACTTGTCCTCACTGACTCTCTGGTAAAATTTTTCGGGCTTATTTTTTATTCTTCTCTTTCTCTTTCATTTTTTTCCGCCTCATTGTTTCTGGGTATGGGCTCTTGCAAGGCTCTGTGAGACCCACTCCACTTTATTCTGGAAAACACAAAGAACAAGGTGAATTGTTCATTAATCTGCAGTGCTTTCACAATCACAACTCCAGCTTTCCAGTTTTATTGGGCACCATATAGCCACTGTGCTATTTTGATAGGAAGCATATTGAGTATACTGGTTTGACCCAGAATATTATTGCCACAGCTCTCTGACAGGGATTCGTATTGCGCTATCTCTCCTTGTCATTTCCAAAGCAACTTTTGCCACATAGGGGTGAAGACTGCAAGGTTAGGATGCTTTTTTTTTCCTGAAAACTTGCCTGCATGCCTTTCAGTCTATGGCTGCACTGCGAAGCAGCATAGATTAGTATCTTGACATAACCCATTCAGCATTCGCTTCTAGTTCTTTCAGTGAAATTCGTAGCCGTTCTTCATTTGTTATTTAATTTTCCATGGTTTTAAATTAAGTTATTGAAGAAAGACACTACTCAAACACAATTTTATGCATTAGAAGCTTCATTTCTGTTTTTAAAATGTTTGAATACATTTGCTTAAATGCCAAAAAAAAAAAAAAA
>NW_016827922.1:5960-15160 GCF_001698545.2 Rhinopithecus bieti
AAAAAAAAAAAAAAAAGAGAGAGAGAATTGCATAGTATTCTGATCAACGTATCAACTGATGAAATCAGTTTCTTTGTTATTTTGAGGGAATGCTTTACGTAAGGTATTGTATCTTTGAGCCAAAGGGTTATTTTTATTCTTAATCTTGATAGTTTGATGTTATGAGCTATCCCTGGGGTTTTGGGAAGTGTGGAGTGTAAGGTTGTAAAGTTGCAGAACATGAAAATATAAACATATACGTGTTATCTTTTCACACTTTGCAAACTGGCATCTACTCATTGTATATTTTTTGCCCATAAATGGGTTATTTCCTTATTACATTAGTCTTGTTGTTCTTAAGTATCATAGATGGTAGTCACCTCGGAAGAAAAAATAATCCATATACAATGATTCCTTCCAACTTTGCTGACAGACTATTCTTTAACTTTTCCTTAGTTTTGGATTCTGACAATGCCAGTCTATCCCTATACAGGTCCAGGGAGAATAGTACTTTTTAAAATGGGGTCAAGATAGAAGTAAGAATTCTCTAGAATCTCAGATTGCCTAAGTGTGAAGATTTGAAGGCAATTAAATGCCACTTTGCACCATTTTTAATACTGCCGTGCAAAAAATGAAAAGGTTAGCTAGAGAAATTATTTTACTTGACCTCATTAATACCTATTCTCCATTTAAAGTGCTCTGAGGTATTGGTCACATGAAGTATGACTTGAATTACCATGATTTTTACCTATCACTTACAGAACACTTCAACAATACAACTTGCCTTCGGCTCTACTTGAGCAATAACGCTAAAGCATTGGAAGGTATACATTGAACCAAATACCATTGTGGGAGTAGATTCTCAAGCTATCAATAAAATGGATAAAAGATTCAGAATTTCATGTCAGAATTCAAAGCTATGTGATTATGTGCATTTGATTCTGGTAAGCGTAAATGACAAAGTCCAGACATTTATTTTACAATTGCAAAATAAAACTAGTGGATTTTGGAGGATTTTGTGATCCTGTAACTGGTGAATTACCCTATCATATATTTTCCTTATTTATAAAGTGTAGAAAAACAGCCTCTAACATTTCCCAGAACCAAAAACAGCTAATCTTTACAAATAATAATCTGCTCATAAAAAATGCAACGTCTTACTGTATTGATATATAGCATCCAGTGTAAGGTAAGCTAAGGGGGAAGTACCATGCTGGAACAAGTCCATATTTTCACAGATGAAATAATTTTTTAAATGGTATTTCAGATATAGCAGGGTTCTAGTTTTTAGTGCACCCTATTTTATGGGCCCTAGAATCAAAACACTAAACCCATGTATAGATTTGTAAATAGCAGGGAGATAGACAGATTATTTTAGCCCAATTAAATTCAGGTGCCCTACTCTAATAGCAGTAAACTTAAGCACAGCTTTGTCCTCCTTTCTTTTAGCTGTAATTTGATACCTATAACATTTTCATTTAAATTATTTCACAATACACAGGCAGAAACTTTCTTGCTAAGTATGAAACTGCCAAAACCAGGCTCTGTAAGTTCACACTTTGTAGAAGATGTTAATTGAAAGTGAAAACTCAAAACAATGCAGTTCAATTAAGCTCTTGAAGAAAACATGGAAATCACAAATCAAGTAGGCCCTGTGAAGAAGACAGAGATTTTACCACTTTAAGCTTTCTCTTTTCTTTGTTTGTCACATTTTTGAAGTGGGTTCTAAAAAAGTTTTCTCACTAAGATCCTTCATCTTTTTGAAAGTTTTGGAAAAATGTCTCATGTTTTAAACTGATCATCACAAATTATCAATTAGATTTGTAGATACTGATGATTGACAGCTGTTCTATATACTATAAAATGCTGTGTAAGAGACTATGATTGTTATGAAGATGACCTAATACATATATATATATATTTGGTTTTTAATGACATAGTGTGTATCATAGACATATGCTTACTATTTGTGCATGAAATCAAACAGGAGTTTGAAACATAAACAAAACTAGTAAGAAGTATGGTCTGACTCAGCCAATCAGAATTATAAATTATTTGTTTTGGTGATATTTGATGCAATGGCTACAATAGAACTTACCTGAAATATTATCGTGATTCAAAATGCCTTGAAATTTTCAATTTATTCTTGGAAACATTTTGGGAGTTCTGACTTCAAGTTTCATTTATTGTTAGTGGAGGAGTATGCATTCTTACATTTTTAGTGGCCAGTTTTTTAGGTGTTGTTAACTAACAAAAACTATATCTCGTATGTGTAATAACACCGTAAGATTTATTTTCACAGCGGTTCACTAAAAATAGAAAGATTCAACAGCCAAGTGAGCTACATTAAAAAAAATTATGTAACACTGAAGAAGTTTGGAATCCTCATTCGAAAGCTGAGCAGATCTAATGATTAAAATAAGTATATTTCCTTCTAGATATTTGTATCAATTTTTCCATGCTATGGGCAAATAGGGTTTCCCCAGATACATTGTTTGAAATAAAGATTTTAGCACAAAATTGAGTTTAAAGTTCTGAAACTTATTTCAATTCTAACCCTAAAGAGGGAATTACCTCTGATAGCATACTGAAAAATGTGATCTAACTTTAGGAATAAGCAGCGAGATTTTAAATACTATTAATTAAATTTAATTCATTATGTTTTCTTTAATATTCCTTGTTCCCACTACGAGTACTTTTCTTGTTTTTAAGCTCCAGATCTTTTTTCTGCTGAAATCTAATTTACATAGAGTGAAAGATGCAGATATTAAGTGTATAGATCAATCAGTTTTTTCAAATGCTTCCTGTAACTCACATACTCATATATATATAGAATACTCCCAACACCCCAAGAAAAATTTTTTTAACCATGTCCCAATGAATCCTTGACTGTCCCCCGGAAGCAACCATTGCTCTGATTTCTTTCACTATCGATTAGCTTTGCATGTTCTAGAATTTCATGTAAATCAAATCATACAGCAAGAGCTCTTTTGTGGCCATTTTCTTTTGATAAGCACAATGTTTTTCAGATTCATCCATGTTGTTGCATGTATCAAGAATTCATTCCTTTTTACTGTTGAGTAGAAGTCCATTGTATACACATCTCACAATTACTTTATTGTCCTGTTGACAGACATTTAGGTTGTTTTTAGTTTTTCCTATTTTGACTAAACCGGCTATGCATTTTCTTATATGAGGCTTTTTGTGGGTGTATATTTTCATTTCTCTTGCATAAATTTCTTGGAGTGAAACTACTGGGTCATAAGAAGGGTGTCTTAATCTATTTGTGCTGCTATAACAAAATACCATGGACTAGATAATTTAGAAACAATATAAATTTGTTCCTCACAGTTCTGGAGGCTAGGAAATTTAGGATTAAAGCACCTGCAGGTTTGATGTCTGATGAGGGCTACTCTCTGCTTCCAAGACGATACCTTCTCACTTCATCCTCCAGGGGACAAATGTTGTATTCTCCCACGGCAGAAGGAATAGAAGGGCAAAAAGGGACAAATGCTAATTCCCTCCAGCCCTTTTATAAGGCTGATAATCCCATTCATGTGGACTATGCCCTCATAATTTAATCACCTCCTAAAGGCCTCACTGCTTATTACTATCACATTGGCCACTAAGTGTCAATATATGAATTTTGAGGGACACTTTCAGATCATAGCAGAGGGTATATGTTCAACTTTATAAGAAACTGCTAAACTGTTTTCATAGTGGTTTAACATTTTATTTATCCACCAGCAGTGTTTGAGAGTGTCAGTTCTTCCATGTCTGCTGACATTTGGTATAGTCAGTGTTTTAAATACCACCTCTTGCATCAGTGTGACCTGGATGTGAGACATGGAGTCAAAGTAGATCATTTTGGTGCTTTAAGATTTGACTGCTCTGCTGGATTTTGGACTTGCCTGGGACCTGTAGCCCCTTCATTTTGGCCAATTTCTCCCATTTGGAGTGGGCATATTTGCCCAATGCCTGTACACCCATTGTATCTAGGAAATAACTCACTTGCTTTTTATTTTACAGGTTCATAGGTTGAAGGGTCTTGCCTTGTCTCAATTGAGACTTTGGACTTGGACTTTTGGGTTAATGCTGGAATAAATTAAGATTTTGGGGGACTGTTGGGAAGGCATAATTGGTTTTGAAATGTGAAAGGGATATGAGATTTGGGAGGGGCCAGGGACAGAATGATATGGTTAGGCCTTGTATCCTCACCCAAATCTCATCTTGAATCATAATCTCCATAATCCCCACATGTCAAGGGAAAGAACAGGTGGAGGTAATTGAATCATGGGGGCAGTTTCCCTCATGCTGTTCTCATGATAGTGAGTTCTCATGAGATATGATGGTTCTATAAGGAGCTCTTCCCCCTTCGCTCAGCACTTCTCCCTCCTGCCACCTTGTGAAGAGGGTGACTTGCTTCACCTTCACCATCTGCCATGATTGTAAGTTTTCTGAGGCCTTCCCAGCCATGTGGAACCATGAGACAATTAAACCTCTTTCCTTTATAAGTTACCCAGTCTCACATATTTCCTTATAGCAATGTGAGGATGGACTAATACACTTTTTTAAGAGCTATGTGTTACAACTATATTCACCTCATCTGTAGTTTGACTATCCATTTTTTATTGTTATCTTCTAATGAAAAGAAGACTGATTTTCTTGAATTCCAATTTATTCTTTTTCTTTTTCTTTTTTAGTTAACAATTTCTGGATACTGTCAAGGAAATATTTTTCTACCACACCATTGTGAAGAGATTCTCCTATGTTTATTCCTAGATGATTTATAATTTAACTTTTATGTTTAGCTCTATGATTCTTCTAGAATATATGTGTATGGTATGAAGTAGGAGCTGTGTGTCATTGTTTTCATATATGTGTCCAGTTACATTCCAGCATCATTTGTTGAAACGACTTTCCTTTATCCATGGAATTGTCTTGGTACCTTTGTAAAATATCAACAGGCTCTACAAGTATGGATCTACTATAGTCTATATTATCTTCCATTGATTGATCTGTCTGTAGTTAACCTACTACCACACTGTCTTGGTAGTTGTACATTTATAATAAGCCTTGATATCAGATAGCATCAGTCTTCTAATTTTGTC
Source organism: Rhinopithecus bieti (assembly GCF_001698545.2). Taxonomy (NCBI): domain Eukaryota; kingdom Metazoa; phylum Chordata; class Mammalia; order Primates; family Cercopithecidae; genus Rhinopithecus; species Rhinopithecus bieti. The sequence goes on from NW_016827922.1 coordinate 11,051, forward strand.
TTACCTTTTTGCAAGATAGGTTTGGCTGTTTTGGGTCATTTGCTTTTCCACATATATTTTAGAATTAGGTTCTCTTTTGGTTTAATACAAAAGGCTGCTGGATTTTCAATTAAGATTACGTTGAAACTGCAGATCAATTTTTGGAAAACTGACACCTTAACACTATTGAGTGTTCTGATTCATAAACACTGCCTGTCTTCGGTTATTTAGGTCTCCTTTAATTTTTCTCAGCAATGTGTTGTAGTTTTCAGTGTAGAGGTCTTGCACATATTTAAATGAGTTTATTTCTAAGTATTTTATCTTATTGATCTTATTGCAAATGTTAATATTTTTAATTTCATTGTTAATTGTTGCTAATATATACATATAATTGCTTTCTGGATATTGCCTTGTATAGTATGACATTGCTAAATTCACTTATAAGTGCATGTGGCTTTTCTGTAGATTTCTTGGCATATTTCACATGCCAAATTGTGTCATCTTCATATACAGGCTGTTTAGTTTCTTCCTTTTCAATATTTTTGGTTTTTATTTTTTCCTTGCCTTATTTCACTGGCTAGGGCTTCCAGTAAAAGCAGACTTCCAGGACTTGTTTCCAATTTTAGGGGAGAAGCATTCAATCTTTTGTCACTGAGTTTGATACTAGCTATGTGTTTTGGTATATGTCTTTTGTCAAATTGAGGCACTTTCTCATTCTTGAGTTTTTACTATGAATGCATGTGGAATTTTGTAAAATGCTTCTTCTGCATCTATTGAGGTGATCTTATCATTTTTTTCTTTTTTATTCTGTTTCAAGTGTTGAATTGCATTGACCTATTTTCTCCTGTTAGTCCAACCTTGAATTACTGAGATAAATCATTCTTGATCGCAATGAATTATTATTTTTCTATCTTGCTATATTCAATTTATGGATATTTTGTTGTTAAGGATAATTTGTATGTATATTTATAAGGAAAATTAGGTTGTGGTTTTCTTCTAATACCTTTGCCTCACTAATAGCAGGATAATACTGACCTTATAACATTAATTGGGAAATGTCACTCTTCTATTTTCTGACAGAATTTATATAATATTAATATTTTCCTTGTTTAAATATTTACTGCAACTTACAATTAAAGCCATGTAGAAACATTTTAAATTACCACATCATTTTATTTGTTAGATATACATGAATTTCAATAATAACATTGTTGTATCAATCTTTGTAATTTTGTCATTCAATTAATTTGTCCATTTTATCAAATTGTAACATTTATTGTCATCAAGATGTTCATAACACATCCCAATATCCTGGCAATATCTGTAGGATTTATAAAATGTTCTACTTCCTTGTTTGTTGTTGATGATTTGTGGGTTTACCTAGAGTTTATTAAATTCAGGGGCTTTTCAAAAAACAACTTTTTTTTGCTTTGATTTACTCTATTGTCGGTTCCTTTTCTGTTTTATTCATTTCAGCTCTAACTTTATAAGTCTTTTCTTCTACTTGTTTGAGTTTTAATTTAGTCATCTTTTCAGCTCATGTAGGGTACACTTAATTGACTTTTTTTTCAAAATTTTATGTTAGATTTAGGGGGTATATGTGCAGGTTTGTTACCGTGGTATATTGCATGATGCTGAGATTGGAGGTATGAATGATCCCGTCACCCAGGTACTGAGATTAGTACCCCCAAAGTTAGCTTTTCAAACTTTGCCCCTCTCCCTCCTTCTCTGCTCTAGGAGTCCCCAGTTTCTATTGTTGCCATCTTTATTTCCATATGTACCCAATGATTAACTCCCACTTGTAAGTGAGAACACGTGGTACTTGGTTTTCTGGTTCTATGTTATTTCACTTAGGATAATGGCCTCCAGCTGCATCCATGTTGCTGCAAAGGACATGATTTCATTCTTTTTTTATGTTGCATAGTATTCCATGCTGTATATGTATTACATTTTCTTTATCCAATTAACCATTGATGGGCACCAAGGTTGATTCCATGTCTTTTTGCTATTGTGAATAATACTGTGATGAATATGTGAGTTCATCTGTGTTTTTGGTGGAAGTACTTGTTTTAATTTGGATATATATCCAATAATGGGCTTGCTGGGCTGAGTTGAAAGTAGTTGCGTTTTAAATTCCTTGAGAAATCTCCAAACTGCTTTCCACAGGGACTGAACTACTTACATTCCCACCAGTAGTGTGTAAGTGTTCCCTTTTCTCCATAGTCTATCCAGCATCTGTTATTTTTTGACTTTTAATAATAGTTATTCTGACTGGTGTGAGATGGTATCTCATTGTGGTTTTCATTTCCTTTTCTCTGATGATTAGTGATGAGGATTTTTTCATATGTTTGTTGGCTGCTTGTATTTCTTCTTTTAAGAAGTGTCTTTTCATGTCTTTTCACAGTTTTAATGGCTTTATTTGTTTTTGCTTGTTGATTTGTTTAAGTTCCTTATAGATTCTGGAAATTAGACCTTTGTTAGATGCATAGTTTACAAATATTTTCTCCCATTCTATAGGCTGTCTGTTTACTCTGTTGATTGTTTCTTTTGCTATGCAGAAGATGTTTAGTTTACTTAGGTCCCACTTGTCAATTTTTGCTTTCGTTGCAATTGCTTTTGAGGACTTAGTCACAAATTCTTTCTAGAAGTCGATGTCCAGAATGCTGTTTCCTAGGTGTTCTTCTAGGATTCTTATAGTTTCAGGTCTTATATTTAAATATTTAATCCACCTCAAAATTAACTTTTGTATATGGTTAAAAGTAGGGGTCCAGTTTCATTCTTCTGCATATGGTTAGCCAGCGATCAAAGCACCACTTATTGAATAGGGAGTCCTTTCCCCATTCCTATCGACTTTGTTGAAGATCAAATGACTGTAGGTTTGAGGCTTTATTTCTGCATTCTCACATTGGTCTGTGTGTCTAATTTCGTACCAGTACTATGCTGTTTTGGTTATATAGCCTTATAGGATAGTTTGAAGTCAAGTAATGTGATGCCTCCAGCCCTGTGGCTTTTGCTTAGGATCACTTTATCCACTCAAGCTCTCTTTTGATTTCACATGAGTTTTAGAATATTTTGTCCTAGTTTTGTGAAAAATGATGTTAGTAATGTTGGTAGTTTAATAGGAATATCATTGAAACTGACTGCTTTGAGCAGTATGGCCACTTTAATGATATTGATTCTTCCAGTCCATGAGCACGAAATGTTCAAACAAACATTTATTTCTCCCAGTTCTGGAGGCTGAGAAGTCCAAGATCAAGGTCCTGGCAGATTTGATGTCTAGTGAGGGCCTACTTCCTCATAGACAGAACCTTCTCACTGTGTCATCACATGGTGAAAGGGGCTAGCTAGCTCTGTGAGATCTCTTTTATAAGGCCACTAAGACCAAACACAAAGGTTCCACCTTCATTACCTAATCACCTCCCAAAGATCACACTTTTTAATACCATGACCTGGGGTGTTTAGGGTATCAACATATAAATTTTGAGGGGATACCCATTGAGGCCATCACAGATACAGTATTCTATAAATGTGAATTTGGTTACCTTGGTTGATAGTGTTATTCAAATAATGTATATATAATTGACTTTTTGTCTAGCTGTTCTAGTAATTATTAAGAGAGGAGTGTTAAAATCTCCAATTACAATTGTGAATTTGTCTATTTGTTCCTATAATTCTCTCAGTTTTTCTTCATATATTTTGAAGCTCTGTTATTAAGTGCACATACATTTAAGAATTGTATGCCTTTTTGATATATTGAAGTTTTATCAACACAAACTATCTCTTTTTTTCTTTAGTGATATTTGTGTCCCAAGGACTACTTTTTCTGATATTTTCATATCTATTACAACTTTGTTGTGGATGGGATTTGCATAGTATGGTAATTTACATTTTTTACTATAATCTTATCTTTGTCTTCAGGCTATTTATTATTTTTTGAAGCTCTGAGATTCCAGCTGGTACTATTCCTTTCTTGTAGTTTCTTATAGTTCAGATCAACTTTATTTATTTGAAAATGTCTTTTAATTTACCCTGATTTTTGGAGGATATTTTCACTGGATATCAAATTCAAGACAAATAGTTTTTATTTTCCCAAATGTTAAAATATGTCAGTTCATTTTCTTCTGTCTTGTA
>NW_016827923.1:0-208 GCF_001698545.2 Rhinopithecus bieti
CCCACCCATTCATTCATTCATTCACCCACCCATCCACCCACTCATTCACCCACCCATCCACCCACTCATTCACTCACCCATCCACCCACTCATTCATTCATTCACCCATCCACCCACTCATTCACTCACCCATCCACCCACTCATTCACTCACCCATCCACCCACTCATTCATTCACCCATCCACCCATTCATTCACTCATCCACCCA
>NW_016827924.1:0-17552 GCF_001698545.2 Rhinopithecus bieti
AAAATAATAAAATAAAAGAGCGGATTTATTCCCTGAAGGCTCTTCTGACTTCAGGAGCCAATGTTTGAAAACCAGGTCTCTCCCCTGCCATTATTCCCCCTGCTTGGGATGACACCTACCCACCTTCCATACGTCTACAAATCTGCTCTGCCATTCCAAGGTCATTGTAAATTCCATCCCCTACCCTGGACTGCCCTGATGATCAGTGGTTTTATTAACCAAACATTTATTCAGTTCCCTCTATTGACTAGGTCCTGGGAAGATGATTCTATGATGGTCACTGCCCTGAAAGAAGAGTTAGGACGATCAACATGGAAAGGAATGCCTGGAAGAAATGGGATCCTCAATGGCTCTTCCAGTCATTGAGAAAGAAATCATGTCCTGCCTTGAGACCTGCTCTTGCAGGGTCATTTTGATCTGAGATTTTACTCTGGAATTGTTTCAGACAGATGCCTTGGGGCAGAGACTGGCAGATGCTCACCAAAACTGTTTCCTCTTCCTGGGCGCACAAACTAGTTTTGAAGCTCATTTTTATCTTGATGAGAGACCAGCTTTCACCAATCAACTGTGAGCAAAAGGGATTAAGGAGTCAAGAGGCAGGGTGTCTTCTCCGTTCTCTCTCTCTCGTCTCTTCTCTCCTCTTCCCTCCTCTCCTCTCCTGCCCTCCCCTCCTCTCTCTCTCTCTCTCTTTCTCTCTCTCTCTCTCTCTCTCTCTCTCTCTCTCTCTCTCTCTCTCTCTCTCTCTCTCTCTCTCTCTCCCCTTCTGCCACTAGTTGGATGATGTGCCGGGTTGGTCTTGAAGGCATATAGTTAAGATGTCAGAGGCACAACACCATAGGAGACTGATGTGCTCAGTCAAGCCCCCTAAAAGCAGAGCTTAAGAAGGAGTTTCCACCCAAGGGATTTCATGACAGAATGTTCTTAGCAGAAGCTACAAGGACTGAGAGAAGCAGGATGAGTCAAGGGGAGAATGTAAGCAAACAGGTAGTTTGAAATGAAGTTCAGCATCTGATAACACAGGGAGCTCTGATGCTTGAGTGGCTCCAAGGAGTTGCATCCACTTGAGGCAGAAGAGCCAGGCATTTGTACCCCTGCACCATTGCCTACAGGCTGCCCCGAGGGCCACCTGTCTTCTCAGGCATCTCTGGGTGGAGTGGCTGTCAACTCAGGGCAAATAGCTAGATCATGATGCAGCTGTGAGCAATTAGCATTTCCAGCAGCTGCAGGATGGATGTCCCGGCCTGATAAAGGAGAACAGAGAAAGGGTGTAGTAGCCTCTGCTACAATGGGCCCCTGAAGGACTGCATGGAGCAGAGCCCCAGCCTGCTTTTCATGTGATATGAATAAGAAGGAATCCTTTATTGTGTTAAGCCACTGAGATTTTTTGATTTGTTTGTTACAGCAGTGTCTGACTACTATAATTGCACACCTAGTCTCCTAAACCAGAAGTTGGTGAACTTATTCTGTAGAGGACCAGATTGTAAATATTTTCAGCTTCATGGGCCATATGGTCTGTGTCACTGCTATTGGTCAGATTTGTGTTGTGGATCATAATTTGCCAACCGCTAATTCTAAACTATAACCCTCAAGACTGAAGACTATGTCTTGGAGTTCTTTCTTTTTCACCTAAGGCCTAGGATAGAACTTTGCCTGTACCATACAACCACTAAAACCCAGCTGATTGATTTGAAAATTAAAAAATAAAGTAAGGTTTTGGTTGTGGTTGTTACTTAATTTGATTTCAACTTGAGTGACCACAGAGGGCCAGCCTTTGGGGTCTGGTGAAGATTGTTCTGGATTCTCAGCTCCTGTTGCGGATGGTTGGCTGCAGTTCCCCAGACCTTGAGACTGCCTATCTCAAGTCTGTCTCACCAGGGAGAACAGAACTTGGCTAGAGAGATCAGCAAGGTTCAGTGCAGCAACAGTGACAGCATGACCATAGAGGGCCCAGACATGCAGAAGGATCAGTATCATCATGTCTTAGAATCTTGGGGCTGATTAAAAGTTGATCAATCCAGTGCCTAAGTCCCCTCTGCTAGATGAATATGGCAGCCATAGCCATAGAAGAGCAGATACTCTGCAGAGGCTTAGACCCATATGCAATGACAGTCTGGTTCTCCCCACCGGGAAAGCTGCCTAGACCAGCAGAGGTACTAGCTGAGTGTAAGGGGAATCTAGAATGGACAATAGAGGTAGAGGGATGGTGAATATCAGTTATGGCCACACAACCCTGCTTTTGTAAGTTTCTCAGGAAATGAGACCATTTAGAATTCTGGAGAAGGTCTTCCCAACTGGGGCAAACTCACCTGAGAAGCAAGTGGATATCAAAACACAAGGAGACAGAGTCCCATGTTGGAGCCAACGGATCTATGCCCCAGTGGCTAGAATATCAGCTGCTGACCACTCGCAGCTGAGTCCTTCACTATTGCCCTTGATCACAAGAAACTGTCCTGCCCACATTTATGTTCCCCTCCCAGGAGATGGCCCCAGCCATCCCTTGCTGATACAGGGATACAAATGCCTGACACCTCACCTCAGTTTGGTCTGAAGAGCCTGAAGAGCCATCCTAACTCCAGAGTTCCCCATGTCTCCTGTGGCCTCAATTGCAACTGCTTTATGGGTTAGCCCCCCAGCCTGCCTTCCTGTCCCCTGAGATACTACAAATAAACCTCCCACATGCAGAAATTGACAAGCTGATCCTAATATTCTGTGAAGATGTAACAGAACCAGAATAACCAAAATAATTTTGAAAAAAGGAACAAAGTTGGAGGACCAATACTTCCTGATTTAAAGCATACTACAAAGCTACAGTAATCAAATCAGTGTGGTGCTAGTATAAGGGTGGACATTTAGATCAATGGAATAAAATTTGGAGTCCAGAAAGAGACTCTTACACTTATGATCAACTAATTTTCAACAAGGGTGCCAATGTTTTCAATGAGAAAGGATATTTTTTTCAATAGATGATGCTGGGACTATTGGATAGCCATATGCAAAACATGATTTAGATCCTTATCCTTCACTACACACAAAATTAGCTCAAAATGAATCATAGACCTAAATTTAAGGGCAAAATTACAAAACTCTTAGAAGAAAACATGAGAAAATCTTTGTGACCTTGGATTAGGTAAAGTTCTTAGTTATGACACCAAAGGTACAATACATAAAATGAGAAACTGATAAATTGGATTATATCAAATTTTAAAACTTTTGCACTTCAAAAGACATCACTAAGAAAGTGAAAAGACAAGCCACAAACTGGGAGAAAATATTTGCAAATCATGTATCTGATAGAAGTCTTGTATCTAGAAATATAGACATTTAAATGCTTACAATTCAATAATGAGGAGACAACCCAATTTTTAAAGATGGGCACAAACTTTGAATAGCTATTTCATCAAAGAATATACACAAATGGCCAATAAGTACATGGGAAGATGCCCAACATCATTTAGTCACCAGGGAACTGTAAATTAAAACCACAATGAGATACCACTTCACACCCACTAGGATGGCTAGAATCAAAAAGACAGACAGTAACAAGCATTAGTGAGGATATGGAGGAACTGGAATTGCTGATGGGAATGTAAAATGGTACACTTACTTTGGAAAACAATCTGGCAGTTTCTTCAAAAGCTAAACATAAATATTTATCATATGATCCAACAATTCCACAGCTAGGTATATACCCATGAGGAATGAAAACATATATCTATCCAAAGACTTGTACTTGAATGTTCTCAGCAGTACTATTCACAATAGCCAAAAGGTGGAAACTATCTAAACGTCCATCAACAGATGAATGGATAAACAAAATGTGGTATATTCACAGAATGGAATATTATTCAGCTATAAAAAGGCATGAAGTACTAATAATACATGCTACGACATTATGCCTAGTAAACGAATCCAGACACAAAGATTACATGCAGTATAATTCCATTTACATGAAACACCCAGAAAAGGCAAGTGTATAGAGACAGAAAGTAGATTAATGTTTGCGTAGGGCTGGGGTTGAAAATGGGTAGTGACTGCTAATGGGCATGAGGGATCTTCTTGGAGCAATGGAAATGTTCTAAAGTTGGATTATAGTGATGGTCGCATGACTCAGTAAATTTACTAAAAATCTTTGAACCATATGTTAAAACAGATAAATTCTGTAGTATGTAAATCATATTTCAATAAAGCTGTTTAATAAAAAAGATCCTTCAGCATACATATCTCCATCTCAAAGTCTATTTCCAGGGAACCCAATCAAAGACAACATATATTGCATTTTAACAGAAATGTCTATTACTTTTTATCTCTAGCCAAATTTGAGAAAATTGCAGTTTCAAGATGAAAAGCCCCGAAGTCTGCTCAAGCATACAGAGCTCACCCCCACCCCGCCCCAATGCACACACATACACACACACACACACACACACACACACCCCTTTCAAGCTTTCTCTGGCTTTATATCACAGCCACCATCACTGTCACCCTTCTCCGACACAGTTCTGGAACCCAACACCGGAATTCCTTCCCACAAAGAAAATAACTCAACCCCTGCTCCCATGAAGCAGTGTTACAGGGCACATCCTACCACTTCCCATCATTTTTAATTATGAATTCCTATTTTTAATTATGAATTCTTATTTTTAATAGATATTTCTACTCGGTTTTATCTGTCATAATTCTTTGACCTGAAAAGCCCAGATACCTTGAGGTGTAAACACGGGTGATACAAGTTACNAGGTTTTGGTTGTGGTTGTTACTTAATTTGATTTCAACTTGAGTGACCACAGAGGGCCAGCCTTTGGGGTCTGGTGAAGATTGTTCTGGATTCTCAGCTCCTGTTGCGGATGGTTGGCTGCAGTTCCCCAGACCTTGAGACTGCCTATCTCAAGTCTGTCTCACCAGGGAGAACAGAACTTGGCTAGAGAGATCAGCAAGGTTCAGTGCAGCAACAGTGACAGCATGACCATAGAGGGCCCAGACATGCAGAAGGATCAGTATCATCATGTCTTAGAATCTTGGGGCTGATTAAAAGTTGATCAATCCAGTGCCTAAGTCCCCTCTGCTAGATGAATATGGCAGCCATAGCCATAGAAGAGCAGATACTCTGCAGAGGCTTAGACCCATATGCAATGACAGTCTGGTTCTCCCCACCGGGAAAGCTGCCTAGACCAGCAGAGGTACTAGCTGAGTGTAAGGGGAATCTAGAATGGACAATAGAGGTAGAGGGATGGTGAATATCAGTTATGGCCACACAACCCTGCTTTTGTAAGTTTCTCAGGAAATGAGACCATTTAGAATTCTGGAGAAGGTCTTCCCAACTGGGGCAAACTCACCTGAGAAGCAAGTGGATATCAAAAACACAAGGAGACAGAGTCCCATGTTGGAGCCAACGGATCTATGCCCCAGTGGCTAGAATATCAGCTGCTGACCACTCGCAGCTGAGTCCTTCACTATTGCCCTTGATCACAAGAAACTGTCCTGCCCACATTTATGTTCCCCTCCCAGGAGATGGCCCCCAGCCATCCCTTGCTGATACAGGGATACAAATGCCTGACACCTCACCTCAGTTTGGTCTGAAGAGCCTGAAGAGCCATCCTAACTCCAGAGTTCCCCATGTCTCCTGTGGCCTCAATTGCAACTGCTTTATGGGTTAGCCCCCCAGCCTGCCTTCCTGTCCCCTGAGATACTACAAATAAACCTCCCACATGCAGAAATTGACAAGCTGATCCTAATATTCTGTGAAGATGTAACAGAACCAGAATAACCAAAATAATTTTGAAAAAAGGAACAAAGTTGGAGGACCAATACTTCCTGATTTAAAGCATACTACAAAGCTACAGTAATCAAATCAGTGTGGTGCTAGTATAAGGGTGGACATTTAGATCAATGGAATAAAATTTGGAGTCCAGAAAGAGACTCTTACACTTATGATCAACTAATTTTCAACAAGGGTGCCAATGTTTTTCAATGAGAAAGGATATTTTTTTCAATAGATGATGCTGGGACTATTGGATAGCCATATGCAAAAACATGATTTAGATCCTTATCCTTCACTACACACAAAAATTAGCTCAAAATGAATCATAGACCTAAATTTAAGGGCAAAATTACAAAACTCTTAGAAGAAAACATGAGAAAATCTTTGTGACCTTGGATTAGGTAAAGTTCTTAGTTATGACACCAAAGGTACAATACATAAAATGAGAAACTGATAAATTGGATTATATCAAATTTTAAAACTTTTGCACTTCAAAAGACATCACTAAGAAAGTGAAAAGACAAGCCACAAACTGGGAGAAAATATTTGCAAATCATGTATCTGATAGAAGTCTTGTATCTAGAAATATAGACATTTAAATGCTTACAATTCAATAATGAGGAGACAACCCAATTTTAAAGATGGGCACAAACTTTGAATAGCTATTTCATCAAAGAATATACACAAATGGCCAATAAGTACATGGGAAGATGCCCAACATCATTTAGTCACCAGGGAACTGTAAATTAAAACCACAATGAGATACCACTTCACACCCACTAGGATGGCTAGAATCAAAAGACAGACAGTAACAAGCATTAGTGAGGATATGGAGGAACTGGAATTGCTGATGGGAATGTAAAATGGTACACTTACTTTGGAAAACAATCTGGCAGTTTCTTCAAAAGCTAAACATAAATATTTATCATATGATCCAACAATTCCACAGCTAGGTATATACCCATGAGGAATGAAAACATATATCTATCCAAAGACTTGTACTTGAATGTTCTCAGCAGTACTATTCACAATAGCCAAAAGGTGGAAACTATCTAAACGTCCATCAACAGATGAATGGATAAACAAAATGTGGTATATTCACAGAATGGAATATTATTCAGCTATAAAAGGCATGAAGTACTAATAATACATGCTACGACATTATGCCTAGTAAACGAATCCAGACACAAAGATTACATGCAGTATAATTCCATTTACATGAAACACCCAGAAAAGGCAAGTGTATAGAGACAGAAAGTAGATTAATGTTTGCGTAGGGCTGGGGTTGAAAATGGGTAGTGACTGCTAATGGGCATGAGGGATCTTCTTGGAGCAATGGAAATGTTCTAAAGTTGGATTATAGTGATGGTCGCATGACTCAGTAAATTTACTAAAATCTTTGAACCATATGTTAAAACAGATAAATTCTGTAGTATGTAAATCATATTTCAATAAAGCTGTTTAATAAAAAAGATCCTTCAGCATACATATCTCCATCTCAAAGTCTATTTCCAGGGAACCCAATCAAAGACAACATATATTGCATTTTAACAGAAATGTCTATTACTTTTATCTCTAGCCAAATTTGAGAAAATTGCAGTTTCAAGATGAAAAGCCCCGAAGTCTGCTCAAGCATACAGAGCTCACCCCACCCCGCCCCAATGCACACACATACACACACACACACACACACACACACACCCCTTTCAAGCTTTCTCTGGCTTTATATCACAGCCACCATCACTGTCACCCTTCTCCGACACAGTTCTGGAACCCAACACCGGAATTCCTTCCCACAAAGAAAATAACTCAACCCCTGCTCCCATGAAGCAGTGTTACAGGGCACATCCTACCACTTCCCATCATTTTAATTATGAATTCCTATTTTAATTATGAATTCTTATTTTAATAGATATTTCTACTCGGTTTTATCTGTCATAATTCTTTGACCTGAAAAGCCCAGATACCTTGAGGTGTAAACACGGGTGATACAAGTTACCCGTGTTTGCTGGGGAGTGAGGGTCAATGGGTTGGCAGGAATGAGCCCACGAGACAGACTAGGAAACAGAGAAGGGAAGGGGAAAGAAAAAAGATGAGTTGATAAACAAGGACTCCGAGTTCATCCCCACAAGACTGGCTGCTCATTGCTCAATGTTGCAAGACACTGACTTCTTAGAGGTTTGCAGTAACAGCTCGCTCGAGCTGGAAATTGCTGTGAATGTGCGTGCTACCCGAGGCTGAGCTTGTAAAAAGAGTTCTCCAGCATCCTTGCTTCACTGACAGGTCTGGGACATCATGTGTTCCTTTGGGGGCCACTGAGTCTGAGCCCGAGCCCCAGCAACCCTGCCCCAAACATTTACTGAGCATCTATCATGTGCCAACAGAACTACCTCTGGGCTAAGTTCTGGTACAAACAAGCCATGAATGACACAGTTCCCACCCACAAGAAGCTCGCAGATATAAAATCTAGGTGTTCTTTGTACTGTGTGGTTGTGTGAAAGAAAAATATCAGGGACAGAGAGGTAGATGCAGACAAGTTCGCCCAGAAGGAAATGTCTCCAAAGGCTTCAAGTAAAGGGGATGCTTAAACGGTCTTTTAAAAGGACAGTTGCTCAAAGTCCAGGTGTTAGATTTCACCCAAAGGAGAGCATCAGTTTAAGCAAAACCACAGAGCAGCGCTGTCCACTAGAACTTTCTACGGTGATGAAAATGTTCTATATCTTCACCACCCAAAATGGTACTATTAAGCACTTAAAATGTGGCTAGTGTATCTGAGAAGTGCAATTTTTAATTTTAGTTAATCTCTATTCATTTTAATTTAAACCAAACTATGCACATTTGGTTAGCAGTTACCAGAGTGGACTGCACAGCCCAGAGGCATAAAACAGCAGGGCCCATTCCCATAAGTGCAAGTCGTTGTATGAGGCAGAAGCTTAGGGCGGCCAGGAGCTGCTACTGGAAATACAGTCAGAAAAAAGGAGGCCAGATCACAGAGGAGCCTGTGGCCATGTCGGTTTCGCTTGCCCTGACAACACCACAAAGACACCCAATTCACCCAGCCAGTGAGGTAGCTGATCCCATCTCTGCCTTTCCACTGTTCTCAAAGCCAAGAGTTGCACACTCAAATGCCTACAACTAGTGAGAAAGGGTACACAGGCACGTCCTGGGTGTCCTGGGCACTGCGTCCAGCTGGAGACTGCGAGTCCCATCAAAAGGGGGCAGCTGCTACTCGACATCAGTTGTGCTACTGTTGTCTCCAAACACAGGCCCAGAATTGCCTAATCTTCAAATGTTTCCAGAGAAGCCAGAAATCATGACTTATTTTGTCAGCTCTTTCAATGTTTAAATATTGGATACATTTTTTTTAATGCTCTGCAGGCCAAGGAAAGCCAGTCTTGGGGCTGGAATTTGGTCCTTAAACTACAGTTTGCAGCCAACGGTCCCCCTCCCTACTTCTTTTGTTGTCCCTGTCATGCTATATAGCATGCACCTGTGTTGATAATGGCCATCTCTCCCCAATACGCTCACCATTCCTCAAGGTCAGGGACCCAAATCTTATTCATTCGTCATTCCCAGCACCTACACCTAGAACAATGCCAATACATGGACTTTGTTTTGTAGATGTTTGTTGAATCAGTGAATGACCTCAATCATTTGTGCATTGTTTTTGCCAGCCAAGGCAGTGGCTTGAAGAGACAGCAGCAAAAGAGTTAAAAGGCAGGAAACAAACTAGGCTTTGGGATAAAGCCCCAGTAATTGCTATCTTACCAGAAATCCTCTTCCCTGAAAATCTGCGGGCTGTAAATTAAGATCTGAATTGTTTTGAGTGCAGCTTTCTCCAAACCACAGATTTGCAAACACTTCTCTTCCCAGTAGTTTGAGGCCTCACAACAGTCTTGTGCTATTAAATCTTGCTGAAAAGTGGGCTGAGACCACTAGATCTCTTGTGAAAATTGCCAGACTTGTGGACGGATGGTGTGGGATTTAGCAAGATGCCTCTTCCCTGTCACCAGGAAGAGACCAGCCATGGAGAGGCACCTGGGAAGTCGGAGAATCTTCTGACCTCCTGTTACCCACTAGAGCTGCAGGTGGTGGGGAAGGGGGGGGAAGGCGGGCGGGCGGGGGCGGGGCGCAGTGTAGGTGGGCAGGTGAGAAGGGAAGGGGAACAGGAGACTGGAGTCAGCAGGTGGCCTCCCAAAGTGGAGAATCCAGGTCCACGGTCCCCTTGCTTGTTCCGCTCCACATTCCTATAGCAGCTTAGGGGAAGTCATTTAAACTCTGTGCTCCAGTTGCTCAAAGTGTTGACTGGGAATAAATGTGCTACACAGCACTGCAGCTTCCTAAAGCCAGGTGGATCTTCATGCAGCAATTGCAAACTCATGGCAGGAAGAGCGAGGCCTAGGCCAAGAAAAGCCACAGTGGAACTTTTAAAAGATGGTGTGGAGGGGGTGTCACAATAGACACAAAAATGCCCACTCCTAACATCCCCATAACAGCCATCCCAGTAGAAGCACTCCACCGTGTTCCTACAATTTTTCCTGGCCATATTGGAGAGATTTTTGGATGCCTGAAATTTGTCCTTGTAGAATCAAGGGTGAAAGGCACTGTGATGACTTTGAGCAGACCCCTTCATCCCCTACTCGCTGTACAGATGAGAAAACCGAGGCTCACGGTCCTTACACGCTTTTTTCAAGGGCACACCCCTGGACTCCCCAAGCCCAGCCCAGTACCGTCTTATCTCGCACCATGGTGCTCCTTGCTAATCCATATATCTGAGCACACCACAGCGTCCTCTCCAAGGCACTGATGACAAAGGCCATTTTTCACAGGGGGATATAATCTGCTAAAATCTTCTCCTGCATTCCAGAGTAAGATCTCCCATATTTCATGGAGCAGGTTAATCACAAATATCAACTGATGAAGTAGCAAGAGAGGAAAGAGAAGAAACCCTCTGGGTCCATGACAACTTTTGAAATGGGACCCGTTTTGCTTCCCCTGTTTATGCAACGATAAAACATCCTAAAAGCTTGCAACATTTAGCAAAACTCTCTAAAATACCTGGATACAAAATAATATGCTCTTTAAACCAATAGATAATTTATTTAGGAAAGATAATTGATGAATTATTTATATTAGTCCCCAGTGTCCAGCGCCACCATCATTGAGATGAAGTGCTCCGGACAGAGTGAAATCCCTTAATTACTCCCATATGTGTTGCGTATTGCAGGAAAGAAAACATAATGCAAAGTGCTTATATATTTCAGCAGCATAATAGCTTGATGAAGATTTCTAAATTTTTCAAAATGTCATTTCTTTCCAAAAGATGGATTATTTCTGTTGGGGTTTAGTCTACCTAATTATTCCTGCCTTGATTACTTAACTACTCCAGATATTTCATCCCTCCATGCTCTTATCATGTTCGGCATGTTAGAAGAACCAAGGCAGCTTATTAGCACAAAGTAGACAATCCTGTTTCCTGGCAGTTAGTGTGGGCGGGTGGGTTACACAATGGAGCACTAGAACCTCTCCAACGCAGCCTCTATTCACTTGCAGAGGCCTGGGCTCATCTGAGACATGTGTGCTCAGAACTCTATTGCCTCTCCTAGACCGGTGTCCACCCTTCCCCATCCCAGGAGCCAGAGCATGTGAATTCCCCTTTGCTCTCCAACTCTCTTTTTTGTACATGACACAGACTTTGATTATGGGCTCTGCATTTCTCTAGAGAGCTGCTTCTCAAACTTCAGCCCGGAGGGCTTGTTAAAACAGAGTGGCGGCCAGGCCAGGTGGCTCACACCTGTAATCCTAGCACTTCAGGAGGCCGAGGTGGGTGGGTCACCTGAGGTCAGGAGTTGGAGACCACCCTAGCCAACATGGCAAAACCCTGCCTCTACTAAAAAATACAAAAATTAGTTGGGCATGGTGGCGTGCCTGTAATCCCAGCTACTTGGGAGGCTGAGGCAGGAGAATCACTTGAACCCGGGAGGCAGAGGTTGCGGTGAGCTGAGATCGTGCCACTGCACTCCAGCCTGGGCGACAGTGATACTCTGTCACCAAAAAAAAAAAAAAAAAAAAAAAAAAAAAAAAAAAAAAACCCAGAGTGGTGGGGTCCCACGTCCCACTCCCCAGACTGTCTCAGTCAGGAGAGCTAAGCAGGGGCCAGAGAATCTCCCAGGTGATGCTGATGCAGTTGGTCTAGGGACCACAGCTGGAGTAAGACAATATTTTTTCTTTTTAAAATAATTTACAAATTTCGTGCTGTGGTTAGTGTCTGTATTAAACTGGAAATTGGGAGGTAATAGCATTTATTTGTTTGAGTTTGTAAATATCCAGTGTCCAGCTCTAGATTCAATGAGCAAAATAACTAGGTAAAAGGTAAGGACCTCACTGAGGAAGGAAGAAGGAAGGAAGGAAGGAAAGAAGGGAGGGATGGAGGGAGGAAGGATGAATGGGAGGGGAAGGGAGGAAGAAAGAGAGGAAGAGAGGAAGAAAAAGATATATGCAGTTGGAAAAGCCAGATTCTAGAACATCTCTGGAAGGTGTGATTCTAAAGCAAGCACAGCTCCACGGCTGGACTACAAGGAATGTGGCTTTTCTCCGCGTTTTCCTACTGCACGGGGCTAGCAGGGGTCGATTATCCTACCAACCTGAGTCATTCTTCACTAACTCGGGGGGCGATGGGCAGAGGGCAAGCCTGGAGGCCAGGGCCTGCCCGGGGCGCACCTGTCACGCTGAGGCAGGGCGGCCCGCGCCCTTTGGCTGATCCCACTGCCTGGAAATGAGCCAGACTCCTCTGCCTTTGAAATCCTGTTCCTTGGAGCAATCCCGGCTCGCTAGGTTTAATTGTTTCGTCTCTTTTTTTTCTGGTTTATGAAGCCGCCCCGCCTGAAGTCCGCCCCTTGCGCAGCGGCCCGGAAAGGTGGGAGGAGTGCAGACTGCGCTCACTGCTCGGGGAGAGCCGGTTCCTATTTCCTGATTATAAAGAAGCATTCTTTGGGAGCTGATGAATTGCGGCGGGGCTGGGGCCGGCAGGACGCGCACCTGTGATGCCCCGCACCCGCCGGAGTCTGTTTATGCATCAAATGTGCCCACAGATTTTCCCTGGTGCTTGGGGAGACGGGGAGGCGGTGCGGGCAGCTTCTCGCCCCGCTCCCCGCCCCGCAAACACACACACACACACACACACACACGTTTGAAAGCCTTTGAGACCTTGCTACTCAAAATGTGGTCTATGGACCAGCAGCATCACCTGGGAGCTTGTTAGAAATGCAAATCTCGGGCCCGCCTAGACCTACTGAATCAGCATCTGCATTTTAATGAATCCTGGGGTAATTCCCTATTTACGTTAAAGTTTGAGAAGCGCTACGCAGGGGTCCACGGCAGAGAAAAGGTTAAGAACTCTGATCTCAGACAAGGAAAGGGAGGAAAGAGGAGGGAAAGTCCAGTCCCGGATTTGGAAGGGGGAGCGGAGGGTTAACCCTGAGGTTTACCGCTGGAGTGGAGGACAGAGAAATTAACATATGGAGTGAGTTAGCGGGGAGGTCGTTGAAATTAGGAGTAAACACAGGCAGCGGACAGCTCAGTTTGCCCGGGGGGAGGGGTGGAAAGAGAAGAGATGGGGTTAAACGGGTGCCACCCACACTCCCAGGAACATTGGGTAGGTTGCGTGCTGTGACCTTTGGCTCCTCCTCCCGCGTGTTTTCTGAGACCCAACCAACACATTTTGGCACGCACACAGGGTAGACGACAAAACAGCAGCGGCCAGAGCTTGAGGGCAGGCGTGGAGCCGAGGTAAAAAGCACCTGGGAGTTTCTTAATAAGCAGGCTGACAGGTGGTGAAAACAATTCTAATGCAAGAAGAAAGAGAAAGAAAGCACATGGTCATAAAAAAATGTGCCCTGGCATCCTGCATCATACCCAAGAGGACATGCCTGGCAGAGAGTGCGCCCGTGGAACCAGGGTGACTGCAATCCTCATGGGCCCAGATCAGCCCCTGTCTGTGCCCAAGAACCAGCTCAGTCTCCATTTTCTGCACTAGTGGAGGAGAGAAGAAGTCCTGAGCATGTTAAAGAGCAAGTAATCCAAAAAGAAATGACTTGAATTTGGCATAAGGGCCTTTCTAGGCCCCCATCTGACACTCTCTTGCCCTCACTTACTGTCAGCGCTGCTGGAACCAGGTGGTGGTGATGAGGGAAGGAAACTTGAGTTACAGCTCCAAAGCAGGAAAAATACTTTCCAAATCTGAAGTAGGTGATACACTTCCAGATGCCCCTCTAAGGCTCTTTCTTCAGTCCTGTTCAACACTTTTTTGCAAGGAGCAGATGGACTGATGTAAGACAAACACCTAGCTGGGCATGGTGGCTCATGCCTGTAATTCCAACACTTTGGGATGCCGAGACAGGCGGATCACTTGAGGTCAGGAGTTCGAGACCAGCCTGGCCAACATGGTGAAAACCAATATCTACTAAAAATACCAAAATTAGCTGGGCGTGGTGATGCACGCCTGGAGTCCCAGCTACTCGGGAGGCTGAAGCACAAGAATCTCTCTTGAACCAGGGATGCAGAGGTTGCAGTGAGCCAAAATCGTGCCAGTGCACTCCAGCCTGGGTGGAAGAGTGAGAGCCTGTCTCAAAAAAAAAAAAAAAAAAAAAAAAAAAAAGACACACACCTATCAAATTTCTGGTTGCCCCAAGCTGGCAGAGCAATTAAAAGACTGGATAATCTACTAGGATTCCAGTGACGTTCCCACAGACTGTTACAATAGAGATAGTAGAGATAGTCGCATCAGTATTTTTTATTTATTCATTCATTTATTTTCCTCTGCATCCTCTTGTATAAAGGTTTTGAGACGATTTGCAGAAATTATAGTAAATTACATTCAAATATTTAAATAAGAATGCAAAAGTCGTATTCAGTTCCAGTACCAATTAAAATTAGCAGTCAAGACTGATGGGAATGGTGACATTTGATAGGGAAAAATATAAAGTCCTAGCCTCGATCCAGGAAGCAGAAGTCCAGGTATAGGATGTGAGGAATGTGTCTTAGCAACATCTTGGATGAAAACGAAGCTATAATGGCCAGTAAATTCAGTATAAGTAAAGAGAGGGGGATGGTGGCTGGAGAAAAAAGAATACTGCTGTAGGCTAGAGTCAGATGTAAATGTCTATGAAAAGGGAAATGATAGACCCACTCTTGTCAAGACCACTGATGGCACATTCCGCTCAGTTCTGAAAGTCATACTTTGAAAAAGTCATTAGCAGACTGGACATATTCAGAAGACAGCACCCTGGAGAGTGAATGATCATGAAACATGAAGCATAGAAATAGACTATGTCCTAGCTCCTGTGTCAAGTATCAGAGGAACAACGTCACAAAATACATGGCCGTGTTCAGAAACTTACAGCCCAGTGAATGAATCAGATAAATAAGTAAACACCAGGAAAAGAGCAGGGTAAGCCGGGCTATGGAATCTTGGAAGAAATTGTGGAAATTATGAAATATTTTGGACTGGATGACATCCAACATTTATCACTCTCAACAGCTGGAGAAATGAGTGTCTCTATCTTACAAGGGGAAATCCAAGCAGTGCATCTGCTATGGGGTACATGGATCTAAGAATCTGACTATCATGGCTTAAACAAATAAGATATAGTTTGCTCATGCAACAAGAAGAGAGGAAGTAGGCAAATATCTGTCCAAGAATGTCAGCACCTTAGTCTCTGTGATTTTCTTGGTCCCTCCCTCATGGTTATAAGATGGCTGCTACTGCTCTTGCCTTCATGTCTACCTTCCAGCAGGAAGAAGAGGAAAGAGCAGCACCTGTATCAGAGGAACAAAAGCTTCCCCAGAAACCCACAGCAAACTTCTGTTTAGAGTCATCAGCCTAAACTGTGGCCCATGGTTCCGATGTGGTTCCTTGTCAGGAATGAGGGTTGGGTTAGCCAATCAACAGCGTCTGCCACAAATGAGTTTTGAGTTTCAGGCTTGGGAGCATGAGGGGATGGTGGTACCATCCACAGAGAAAAGAAATACGGAGGAAGAGCAGGTTTGCTGGGCGCAGGAGTGGCAGTTGCTGAGTTCAGCCTTGGACATGTTGAGAAGCCTGTGAAATGTCTAAAAACAGAGATGGCACATGGACAGATAAGATGTAAGGGCTTAGATTGCAACTGAGAGATCTGTACTAAAACATGGATATAGGAGTCACTAGCAAAGAAGCGGGAATCAAAGCTCTGAGTACAAGTGAGGTCCCTTGGAAGATAGAGCAGAGCAAGTAGGCTAGAAGGCCTGGGGTGGGGGCCAGTTTGGCTTTTAGGAAGAACGTTGTTCGAAGAGAGGAGTCTGGAAGTATGCAGAGAAGAAACAGCCAGAGCAATTGGAAACCTGGAGTGACTGGTTCGCAGAGGCTGTGGGAAGAAAGAATTTCAAGGAGGGAAGGAACGACAGGGACAGCCCACGCCGTGGACACTCACTCATCCCTTCAGCCCACCTGCAAGGTCATCTGAAGCTATGGGGCCATTCCCATGCATGCCGACAGCCTCTGCCGACAGCTGTGATCTGTAGCTGGAATGTGATGTATTGTCTGGTTTGGTTTTTTATTTAAGATGGAGGTGAGTTAATGGAAAAGCCTCATAGAGAGAATGCATTGGAGGGACAGGTGGGAGGACAGTTGGTTAAGTGCCTCTGGAGGCAGGGGCTGGGAAAGTGTCTTGGTATAAGAGGCTATCTCTTCACTAAGCCTTCAAGTAGGGAGGCAAGAACAAGAGGCAGAAGGAGATAACTCAGTAGACAGTGAGAAAGGGAGGGGCTTCTTACCTGATGACCTTTTATTTTCACATCAAAGTAGGGAATAACAAGAGGAATGAGTTCATATTCCAATAAGACATGCACCCGAAAGTTCATAGCAGATTTACTCATGATAGCTCCAAATTGGAAACCATCCAAAAGTCTGTTTAATCAAAGAATGAAATCACAAATTCTGGTTTATTTCATGCAATGGAATACCATACAGCAATGACAAAGATCAAACTAATTGCAACAACATAGGTGAATCTCACAGATATTGTGTTGACCTAAAGAAGCCAGATATGAAATTTACATATGTAAGTGTATATATGTAAATTTGTATATATATAAAACATTCACAGTATATACTGTATTTATGTGAAGTTCAAAAATAGGCAAAATTCATCTATGGTGATAAATGGCAGAATACTGGTTACCTGGGAAGGACAGGTTATTGACTATGAGGGGTACAAGGGAACTTTCTAGTTTCTGGGTAATGAGAACATTTGGTATCTTGATTTGGGTGGTGATTTACATGAGTACAGATGTATGTAAATATTCATCGGATGACACTTAAGATTTGTGCACTTTACTGTTTGTCGTTATATTTCAACAAAAAAGAAAACAAGAGTAGGGGGGTAGGATCAGTAGCAAATAAAATGGAAGATGACCAGTAAGAGACCAAAAACAGAGGTCAAAGCTTAAAGTAGGCAGAGATTATCAGTCATGTGACTATTAGCCAGGGACTTAGTCACATGACTAAGGACACAAAGAAAGAATGTTAAGAAGCATTTAAGGCCCAGATGAGGATGGAGAACATGGATCTGCCATGTTATCAGGCCACAGTGATGCATTTTCTCCAACAGCACAATGGGCTTAAGAATAAAGATGTCCAGCAGTCACATTGATCCAGAATTAAGAGTTTTGCAGAACAGACGAAGGGAAACAGAAGGTGGACAGAAAGTCAAGGATGGGATTCTGGCTTTTTTTTTTTTTTTTTCTTTTTCTGAGGCAG
>NW_016827924.1:19997-29063 GCF_001698545.2 Rhinopithecus bieti
TTTTTTTGAGACGGAGTCTCGCTCTGTCGCCCGGGCTGGAGTGCAGTGGCCGGATCTCAGCTCACTGCAAGCTCCGCCTCCCGGGTTTACGCCATTCTCCTGCCTCAGCCTCCCGAGTAGCTGGGACTACAGGCGCCCGCCACCTCACCCGGCTAGTTTTTTGTATTTTTTAGTAGAGACGGGGTTTCACCATGTTAGCCAGGATGGTCTCGATCTTCTGACCTCGTGATCCGCCCATCTCGGCCTCCCAAAGCGCTGGGATTACAGGCTTGAGCCACCGCGCCCGGCCACAAAATCATTTTTTCCTCCTAGGCCTCCAGGCTTGTGATAGGAGGGGCTGCCTGAAGACCTCTGACATGCCCTGGAGACATTTTTCCCATTTCTTGAGGATTCACATTTGGCTCCTCATTACTTAAGCAAATTTATCCAGCTAGCTTGAATTTCTCTTCAGAAAATGGGATTTTCTTCTCTATCACATTGTCAGGCTGCAAATTTCCCAAACTTTCATGATCCGCTTCCCTTTTAAAACTGAATGCCTTTAACAGCACCCAAGTCACCTCTTTAATGCTTTGCTGCTTAGAAATTTCTTCCACCGGATACCCTAAATCATCTCTCTCAAGTTCAAAATCCCACAAATCTCTAGGGCAGAGGCAAAATGCCACCAGTCTCTCTTCTAAAACATAACAAGAGTCACCTTTGCTCCAGTTCCCAATAAGTTCCTCATTTCCATCTGAGATCACCTCAGCCTGAACTTTATTGTCCATATCACCATCAGCATTTTGGGCAAAGCCATTTAACAAGTCTCAAGGAAGTTGAAAACTTTCCCACATTTTCCTGTCTTCTTCTGAGCCCTCCAAACTTTTCCACCCTGTGCCTGTTACCCAGCTCCAAAGTCACTTCCACATTTTCGGGTCTTTTCAGCAACACCCCACTCTACCAGTACCAATTTACTGTATTAGTCCATTTTCATGTTGCTGATAAAGAGATACCTAGGCAATTTACAAAAGAAAGAGGTTTATTGGACTTACAGTTCTACATGACTGGGAGGGCTCACAGTCATGGCAGAAGGTGAAAGGCATGTCTCACATGGTGGCAGACAGAAGAGAGCTTGTGCAGGCAAATTCCCATTTTTAAAGCCATCAGATCTTGTGAGACTCATTCACTATCATGAGAACAGCACAGGAAAGACCTGCCCCCATAATTCAATCATCTTCCATTGAGTTCCTCCCATGACACATGGGAATTGTGGGAGTTATAATTCAATATGAGATTTGGGTGGGGACACAGCCAAACCATATCAGTACCTTTATAATAAGCCTTCCTTAGATTATCATAAGGTGAGTGTTTGAACTCACTGTTTGCTGTTTGACCCCTAAGGGAAACCAAGTCAGAAATAGAAGTTGGGAGTGTCCACCTCACAACCCTCAGACAACTAGGCAGTTCTGGTACTCACCTGCAGGGCCAGGGGACAGCCGATGGAAGCATCCACTCAACTGGTTTCTAATTGTAAATGCTCACAATAACCTTCCTGCTCATTTTAGCACCTTCACATGAACTTGGATCCAGAGCTGGCTTATCCTGGCCATCCTGAGATTCTGTTTCTGAGCCTACAAAACTGAGAACCACACCAGGTAGTAGACAGGTCACCAAGGTAAATGTCCCCCTGAAGAAAGCTGCCTGAGGCCCAACTAGCCCTGCCCCATGTCACAATTTGGCACTGCTGTGCCACACATGCCACTTTAATTTTGTGCACTCAAGACTAGACATCATGTAGAATCATAGACTTATAGAGCTAGAAGGAGCCTTAGAGATGAGAAGGCCTGGTCTGGGCTCTTCATTTAAAGGTGAGAGTGCTGGCCACCAGAAAGGCTAGATAACTTGCCTATGTACTGTGCAGAGAGTGAGTTGGTTAGGGCCAGTTCCCATGGCAGTGTCCTTCCGGCCACACTTTCCTACTGCCCCTCTTCGCAGGTGCGTCTCTGTGTTGGCTCTGGGATCTATCAGCCAGAATAATTTTACAGCCAGTAAGGGTGAGTTTGTCGGGGATGTGGTGGAGTGCTAGACTCACTAAGACAGGCAGCGCTGGGCCTGTATCACCCTCTTGAAGCTTCTTAACATCTCTGAATCTTCTCTTCATCTACAAAATTGCAGATAATAATACTGCATTGGAGATTAAGTTTCAACATGAATTTTGGAGGGATATAAGCATTGAAAGCTTAGCATGCCATCCCTGCCCCCACCCCAAAATTCATGTCCTTCTCACATACAAAATATCTTCATTCCATCTCAATAGCTCCAAAAGCCTTAACTCGTTCCAGCATCAACTTTAAGTCCAACGTCTCATCTAAATATCATCTAAATTAGATGTGGATGAGACTCAAGGTGTGATTCATCCTAAAGAAAATTCCTCTCCAGCTGTGAGCCTGTGATTTCAAACAACTTATGTGCTTCCAAAATACAATGGTGGACAGGCATAGGATAGCCATTCCCTTCCAAAAGGGAGAAACAAGAAGGAAGAAAGGGGTGACTGGTCCCAAATGAGTTCAAAACTCTACAAAGCAAACAACATTAAATCTTAAAGCCGGAGAATAATCTTTTACTCAATATCTTGCCTTCTGGCCTTGCTGGGACTCACTGGACTCAGGGGTCCATGGATTTGCTGGGTGCAGCCCATGCCACAGAAACAGGTACCTGCAGCTCTCCCAGGCTGGTGTTGCACACTGGTGGCTCTACAGTTAGTTACAAGTCTTGGGGAGGCCCCAGCCCTGTGGCTCCACTAAGCATTGCCTAGTGAGGGCTCTCAGTGGTGGCCCTGTTCCTGTGGCAGTTCTCTGCCTAGGCCCCAAGGCTTTCCAAGCCATCCGTTAAATCTAGGTATAGGTAGCCTCCATGACTCCTGCACTCTGCATGCCTGCAGAGTTAGCACCATGTGAATGTATCCAGGTTGGCCATTGCTGCCCACCTGAACCTGCTGGAGCACAGCCAGGTGGCTAAGGAGCGCTATGCCAGAATTCATGGAGTAGAAGCTTGAGGTAGCCCTGAGCAGCAACCTCGAGGTTCCCTGGGCCCCTCTTCTGAAATCATTCTGCCCTCAAGGCCCTGGAAATCTGGGCCTCTGATGGGGGTGGCAGCACCATTCTCCAAAATGCCTTTGGGGTCATTCTTCCAATGTCTTGATAAATAGCACCTGGCTTCTACCTATCCCTCCTAACCTCCTTATCAGCAGGTAGCTTGGCCACATTCTTGGTGTTCTCTCTCAAACACCCTTTTCATTCTTTACACGGCCACGCTGAGAATTTTCCAAATCTTTAAGTTCTGCTTCTCTTTTGATTATAAATTCTGTCTGTAATTCATTTCTCTCTTCTTGCATTTTACTATAGGCTTCAAGAGAAGCCATGCAGCACCCTGAGTACTTTGCTAATATCCTTGTTCATTGTTCTCAAGTTCTAACTTCCACAAAGCACTAGGACACAGACATAATTTAGCTAAGTTTTTTTCCGTTTTGTAACAAGAACAGCCTTTCCTCCAGTTTCCAGTCCACAGCATGTTCCTCACCTCCAAGACCTCATCAGAATGGCCTTTACTGTCCATATTTCTATCAACATTCTGGTCATGACCACTTAAGTAATCTGTAATAAAACTGAGGCTCTTTCTACAGTTCTCCTCTTATTTTGTACTCTCACAAGAATCACCTTTATTGACCATTCGTGGTAATACAGGATTTTCCTAGCCTTTTCTTTCAAATTCTTCTAGCTTCCACCCATTACCCAGTTCCAAAGCTGCTTCCACATTTCCAGGCATTTGTTAGAGCAAGACCCTACTTCTTGTTACCAAATTTTGTCTTAGTCCTTTCATGCTGCTATAACAAAATACATGAGACTAGGTAATTTATAAATAATAGAAATTTATTTCTTACAGTCTTGGAGGCTGGGAAGTTCAAGGCACCAGCAAGTTTGATGTCTGGTGAGGGCTGCTCTGTGCTTCAAGATGGTGCCTTCTTGCTGCATCCTCCAAAAGGTATGAACACTATGTCCTACGTGGCAGAAGGGATGGAAGGACAAAAACAGCCTAACACTCTATAAAGCCTCTTTTATAAGGTCCTCAATCCCATTCACGGAGAAAGAGCCCTCATGACCTAATCACCTCCTAATGGCTCCACCTCTTAAGTACTATTGCATTGGAGAATAAGTTTCAACATGAATTCTGGAAAGCAAACATTGAAACCATAAAAAATGCCTTCTTTCATGGTGTTATCATGAGGATAAAATATGATATTGCATGTGAAGTAGAGACTCAGTAAATGTTACTCTAAACAGGAGTCTGAAAGTGTCCACCAGGTGCAAAAGTAGGGCCACACCTTCCATCCTGACCTCACCACCTTCTTCCAGGTTGACATGAACACCCTTTAATACCAAGGAAAAGGCAGAAGGTGTTGTCAGTGCCTCACCTATAGCCCCTCAGTCTACCCAAGTGTCACAATCTAGCTGTGTTTTCTTTCCCTCTGCTTGAGAGCTTTCTGTCTTTTTTTGAGTTTTACTTTATTTTTAACTTACAAATAATAATTGTATATATTCATGAGGTACAATGTGATGGTTTGGATACTTGGATACGTGTTTACATCACAGAATGATCAAATCAGTCTAATTAACCTAACTGTCACCTCAAATATTTATCATTTCTTTGTGGTGAAAACATTTAAAATCTTCTCTTTTAGCGATTTTGAAATATGCATGAAATATGCAATACATTATTATTGTCACACTGTATTGTGCAATAGATCACCAGAACTTATTCCTCATGTCTAACTGAACTGTGTACCCATTGACTAACATCTCCCCTTTCTCCAGTCCCCTCCCCAGCCTCTGGTAACCACAATTCTACTCTCTGCTTCTATTAATTGGACCTTTTTTTTTTTTTTTTTTTTTTAAAGACAAGGTCTCACTCTGTCACCCAGGCTGGAGTGTAGTGGCATGATCTCAGCTCACTGCAGCCTCTACCTCCTGTGCTCAGATGATCCTCCCACCTCAGCCTCACGAGTAGCTGGGACTACAGGCATGCACCACCACACCTGGCTAATTTTGGTATTTTTTAGCAGATACAGGATTTTGCCATGTTGCCCAGGCTGGTCTCCAACTCCTGAGTTCAAGTGATCTGCCCACCTCAGCCTCTCAAAGTGCTGGGATTATAGGTGTGTACCACTGCACCCGGCTGAGTTTGACTTTTTTAGATTCCACATGTAAGTGAGATCATATGGCATTTGTCTCTATTCCTGGCCTGTTTCTCTTAGCATAATGTCCTCCAGGTTCATTCATGTCACAAATGACAGAATTTCCTGTTTTTTTAAGGCTACATAGTATTTCATAGTATATATAGAGTACATTTTCTTTAGCCATTCATCCATTGATGGACACTTAGGTTGATTCCATATTTTGGCTATTATGAACAATGCTGCAATAAACATGGGGGTGCAGATATCTCTTCCACATACTGATTTCCTTTGGGTATATACCCAGCAGTGGGATTGCTGGATCCTATTGTAGTTCTATTTTAGTTTTTCGGCAAACCTCATTACTATTTTACATAATGGCTATACTAATTTACATTCCCACCAACAGTGCACAAGGATTTCCTTTTCTCCACATCCTCACCAACATTTGATATCTTTCATCTTTTGATAAGACCCAATCTAACAGGTGTGAGGTGCTATCACAAAGTGGTTTTGATTTGCATTTCTGAGAGCTCTCTCTGGCTGCAGTGGCATGTTCAGACCACATTTGGTACAGCCTAGAAGTGCCAGGGAGTTTACACTCTTCCAGAACAGTCCACAAACAGTGAAGGCCACGGGTTGGTGAAGAAAAGTCTCAGCTTCCTCATCCTCAGTGGGGGACAGTTTTGAGGACCTGTCTCCCTGAGAAGGTACCTTCAGGGATTGAACCTTAGTGCCCACATTGGAAACCCACTTAAAGCACCCTTTGTCGGCTTTCCTTCCTTCCTTGTCTCACTTCTCTCTCACTGTGCTTTTTCTGGACTCACCTCCCAAATGAATTACTTGCATTGGAATCCTTAGGTCTGTTTTTAGGGGAGCCCAAACTAAGACCAAGTACAAGAGGGGGAAGGGGATCTCACAGAACTTGGCTGAGTCCACACTGGGGTCCCCCTCCCCAGGCAGGCCCAGGCAGCTGGAGATACTCAACCCCAGGTGCCATGGTGCTTCCTGGAAAGAATCAGCCTTAGGAAAGAAAGAATGATAAGCAGCACCTGGCCCAGTGCCAGAGAGCAGAGCTGCAGCTGAGGACAGAACAATCTGTCACTAAAATCGTC
This sequence comes from Rhinopithecus bieti, assembly GCF_001698545.2. Classification (NCBI taxonomy): domain Eukaryota; kingdom Metazoa; phylum Chordata; class Mammalia; order Primates; family Cercopithecidae; genus Rhinopithecus; species Rhinopithecus bieti. Next base: position 26,319 of record NW_016827924.1, read on the forward strand.
CTCCTCCTCCACCCAGTGGGGTTCTGTCTGCACCCATGGGCAAAGAGATTTAGAGAAATAGTAAGGAAAATCTAAATGGTGGAGACAATGAAGCGCCTCACCTCTGCAGTGTTGATGGTCATAGAGAAGGCAGAGATGGGCCCAGGGCCCTCGATCCTGAATATCACCAGGCTGCTTTTAGTGACAATGGGTGACCTGGCCAGGCCATCCCAGCAACCATTGCAGAGATATGGAAATGGTTTCTCAGCCTTCTGCCTCCAAGAATGCCTCCACTTCACACCCATTAGGATAACTATTATCCAAAAAAACAGAAAATAACAAGTGTTGGGAGGATATAGAAAAATTGGAACACTTGTGCACTGCTAGTGGGAATGTAAAATGGTACAGCCACTGTGGAAACAGTATGATGGTTCCTCAAAACATTAAACATAGAGTTACCATATGATCCAGCAATCCTGCTTCTGGGCATATACCCAAAAGAACTGAAGGCAGGGGCGCAGACAGACATTTGTACAACCACACTCATAGCAGCATTATTAACAATAGAAAAAGGTAGAAACAATCAAAGTGTGTATCAACAGATGAATGAATAAAAAAAGGTGGTATATCCATACAATGGAATATCAGCCTTAAAAGAGAATAACGTACTGACACATGCTACAACATGGATGGACGTTGAAAACATTATGCTAAGTGAAAGAAGTCAGACACAAAAACACAAATACTGAAGACATTTATCTGACATTCCTAGAGCAGTCAAATTTAGAGACAGAAAGTAGAATGGTGCTTGCCAGGGGCTGCCGGAAGAGGGGAATGGGGAGTTAATGCTTAATGGGTACAGAGTTTTAGTTTTATAAGATGAAAAAGCTCTGGAGATGGATGGTGCTGATGGCCGCACAACAATCTGTATGTAGTAAATGCTATTGAATTATACAATTAAAATGGTTTAAATAATCAATTTTATGTATATTTTACCACAATTTTAAAAATAAAATCAATGCCTCCAGCCCCCCCATCCCCTCTTCCTCCACCTCCTCCCTGCTTCTTCTCAGCATCCCTGCTTTTCTGATTTCTTTTTATTGTATTTTATTCATTTATTAAATAGGAATGGGGTCTCGCTATGTTGCCCAGGTTGGTCATGAAGTCCTGGCCTCAAGCAGTTCTCTCACCTCGACCTCCCAAGGTGCTGATATTACAAGCATGAGCAACTGTACCTGGCCTCCTGAAGACGTATGGCTTGGCTCTATGGTGGGGTTCCTGCTCCTCCCCTTGCACCCATGAGTTGACAACCAGTTTGTGATCCAAACTTTGACTCTTAACACCTGTCTTAGGTCAGGCTCCCTTGAAGCAGAAGCTGAGACAGGGATTCTTATGCAAGAGAACGAATGAGCAAGTGCTCTCAGAAGGAACCTGCAGAGGAAGAAAGGAGGCAGGAGAGAAGAGGAGAAACAGAGATGTGGTTCAGCTGAAGTCTCACCTTGGCTTGGTCCTGTGGGGAGCTCTGGAATGTGAAGGTACCACAGGCTCACCCATCTTGAGGCAAGGAAGTAGGTTTTTTTACCTCCCTCTCAGTCAGCTATGGACTACTGCCCACTGTGTGGCAGAGGGGGTGGTAATCTCCCAGACATTTCCCAGTGGGTGCTCTCATCCAACTGAGGTCAATTGTCAGGAGAAGGGAGCTGCTATGACTCGTCAACACCCGACACTCACAACAGCCAGGGGATAGGGACACCAGCCTGCTAAAGGGAACCTGAGGCATCAATGGCTTCTTCCATACACTCTTCCAGAAAACAAGTTCTGATCTCTGTTCTCTGTCTCCAGTCCTGCACAGATGGATGAGAGACACCTCTGTTTAGCAGAAGCAACAGTGTCGGGTGTGAGTCCTGGCTCCAGAATACACCATGTGTATCACCTGGGCAACTTCATTGATCTCTCTCAATCTCAGCTTCCACATCTATAAAATGGGAATGGGAATGGGACTGTGGTGGTTATTCTTTTGAATTAACCAGGACTCTCCAAATATAACTCCCTTGTTCTGATAACAGGCCTCCCTTACCCCTTGCTCAGCCATGGGGCGAATGACACAGACCTAGCCAATCAGAGTATCCCATTCACCTGACACCTCAGAAATAAGACTGTGACTGAAGGAATCCAGCCAGAGACCTTCTCCAGGATTTCTTTTTTTTCTTGAGACAGAGTCTCACTCTGTCATCCAGGCTGGAGTGCAGTGGCACGATCTTGGCTCACTGCAACCTCTGCCTCCCAGGTTCAAATGATTTTCCTGCCTCAGCCTCCCGAGCAGTTAAGATGACAGGCACATGCCACCACACCTGGCTAATTTTTATATTTTTAGTAGAGATGGAGTTTCACCATGTTGGCCAGGCTGGTCTCAAACTCCTGACCTCCAGTAATCCACCCACCTCAGCCTCCCAAAGTACTGGGATTACAGGCCTGAGCCATCGCACCCAGCCCAGGATTGTTCTGACTGGAACTAGTGAGGAAGGCCCATTGCCTGAGGGCCATAAAGCTGCAAAGATGTCAGGCAGACATGGGCTGTGGCTGTGTTCCCCACCACATGTGGGAGGTCCATCTGCCAGAGGAAAGGGAGACCCACACCAAGGAGAGAGAATGAGAGAGAATCCTCTACCCCTCTAGATTCAATCATGCCTATGACCAGCCCCATCACTCTCCTTCCTAGGTACAGGGGTCAATCAATTCTCTTTTTTTTTTTTTTTTTTTTTTTTT
>NW_016827924.1:29366-52561 GCF_001698545.2 Rhinopithecus bieti
TTTTTTTTTTTTTTTTCTAGTTTCTATGACCTGCCTTAATCAATTCTTTGTCTAAGTTAGTTTGAGCTGGATTTCTCCCACTCGCAAATAGAAGACAACTGACTATTATAAGGAATGCCTGCCTTGCAGAGGGTTGTGAAGATTCAATGAGATAATGCGTGCACAGAGAGGTGTCTAATAATGGTCACTATAATTCTCAGAAGGCCAATACAAAACAGGGGTGAGAGCCACTTCCTCTGTTGTCTGTGAACATTATCTCATTGGACCCACAAGCAGTGAGCAGACGCCTTGTGGGTTCACCCTCCTACTCAGAATTTAACTCAAAAATCCCTTTTTAATGCCCTGACATTGTTTAAGGTTCAGTTCACCACTGAGCCTTCCTGGCACCACTCTTAGTGTTCTTTGCAACTGTTTTCTATTCTTCATTGGCTATCTGCCAGCTCTTCTGCATGATTTTTTTTTCAATTGTGTTCATCAGGGCCCCCTGTGTAGCAGTAGCTCTTCATCAGGTTCGTCTTTTCTTCCTCCTTGGGCTCCTTTGTGGTGGCTGACTTGGAATTTTATTTTTGAGTTCTTCTAACCTTCTGGATGGTCTCTTTAATGTCTCAAGCCATGTTCCTACCTCTGTTTTCTCTAAAGCACTATTCCTCAAAATGCCTTCTGGGAACCCCCTGCATTAAGAACACCTAAAATTCCTGGCCCCACTCCCAAAGTACCCAATCAGTCTTGGAGACAGAGTCGCAGGGGAATCTGTATCAGCCCTTGTTCACGTATATAAACCCTTCCACACTCAAGCCTGAGAACCACTGTTTCAAGACTTTTGAAATCTGACCAACCCACTCTTCATGACCCTCTTCCGAGGTGAAGAATTCACCTTCACCCAAGGTCCAGTCTTGCTGCCTCACCAAATAGTTCCCACTTCGTGGTTTGAATTTAACTCTAGTAGCAATTCCTTACCGGCCGCTCCTCTACCTTATAGGAGGTGAGAGGGTCAGCAAGGCAAGTCAAGAGTTAGTTCAGATGCTCTGCTCGCAACTGATGAGAACTCTGAGCAACCACCCAATTGGTGGCGCCCCCATTAGTAGGTCTCTCACCTCTGGGCCAGTTGTGTGGTCATAGTCAGGAACTATCATCAGTTTCCCCCATCTGGTCCAGCAGCCTGAAATATGCTTCTACAACAATATTACTTCTGTTCTCCTTGCCTTTGATCTCCACCCACATGGTTCCCAACACAGCCCTGCCCTCAGGACTGTGAATTTCCATGTGGGTGTGAATGTTTTTATCATGTGCAGATGCTTCACCTCCCTTCTAATTTTTTTTTAACAAGGTCAAATTTCCTATGTCTACTCCACCCACAGCCCCTTTCTGAAGATGGCCCTTCTGCTCAAGTGACCTTGGTGATAGCTAATTGGATTAGTATTTCAATTTGGGTTCCCCCAGAAGCAGACTCTGAGGCAAGGATTCACATGCAAGCAGTTTATTTAGGAGGTGATTCTGAGATGGACCAGTAGTGGAGTGAAGAAATTTGAGAAGGAAGGCAACCAATACAGGGTGTGTTGTCAAGCAAGTTACCACTCTGGATAACTGGAGCTCAGTGTTGCTGGAGAATAGTGTAGAAGACAAGCCTTGGGCAAAGAGGCAAGATAATTGGGGTAAAGGGGTAGAAGGATTGGGTGTTTAGACACTAACTCTTGTCAGTCACTGGACATTCATACCCAGTACTTCTAGCTAGCCACACTTGTCTGGACACAACAGAGACCAGAGGAGGCCCCAGGCAAAGAGATGCAGGGAGGGGCTGGCAGTTGGAAATGTGGCCAGCATGCACTGAAATGGTAAAAGCAAGAAGCTGTGGGCAGGGCACTGCCAGCGTCTGCTGCAACAAAGCATGAATCCCCTGGCTGAGGGAAACACACACCTATGTCAAAGTCTCTGAAAACTTGAACCACGTGTCTTAGTTTGTTTATGCTGCTGTAACAAAATACCTGAGACAATGGGTAATTTACAAAGAACAGAAATTTATTTTCTCACAGTTATGGAGGCTGGGAAGTCCAAGATCAAGGCACTGGCAGATTTGGTGTCTGTGAGGGCTGCTCTCTGCTTCCAAGATGGCACCTTATTGCTGCATCCTCACATGCAGAAGGCAAAAAGGCAAAAGGGGATAAATGCTATGTCCTCACATGGCAGAAGAGCTGAAAAGGAATGAATCCACTCCTTCAAGCCCTTTTATAAGGGCCCTAATCCCATCTATGAGATTATGACTTAACGGGGTCCTCATGACTTAATCACTTCTTAAAGGCCCCACTTCTTACAACCATCACATTGGCAATTGAGTTTCAACATATGAATTTGGGGGACGCATTCAAACCATAGCACCAAGAGACACAGAAACCATGATTATATAGTATGACTGCTTGAATTGAGAAGCTCCTCCAAACTGGCATGGAGCAGTCTGTTTAAGCTACATGGATGCTAATGAATAAACAGGAACAAATCCACCCACAATGGCATGGATGAGAATGGGGAGGATAAGAAAGGAAAATGAGAAATAAGAGAACATGTGGCTCCAAGAAGAAGAAAGAGAAGTTGGCAGCCTTGGATCCTATCAGCTTGTTTGCAATGCCAGTCCTCAAACCACTGTTATTTGTCCCATAAGATGCCCTGTGCCTATTTAATAAAGGTCTCTTTAATTGAACCAATGTAAGTAGGCCTATGTTCCATCCAACCAAAAGCTATGAGGTCTTCTGTTGACATCTCAAATTTATTTTGTGTTTATACCCTGTACACAGGCATATGGATTTCTAAGGCAATAGGACTGTTCATAATGCCCTTTTTAATCCCTTTCTTGAATTCTACAAGGCATTTCTCCCCTGCCCTCACCTGTTCCATTGCCTTTTGGCTCAGATCAACACATCTCACTGCAATGTAAGTTTTTCTCTGTCCTTGTGAGAAGTGTTGCCTCAATACTCCCAGCCCACCACAACAATGCCTTAGGCCAAGATTCTCACCACATTATGCATCTTATGTGAGAAATCCACCATGAACCCTGATCCTGGAATTTTTCCACAGCCTGAATTAAGGGTCAATTTCTGCAGCCTCTATGCAGCAAGTGTGGTACAGGCAGGCTGATGACACAGTCTTTAGATGTCACATGATCATGTGGTTAACCAGATCCCAGGAGAACCGGAGAGGGCCATCTGGGCTTGAAGTGAGAGAGTTTCCTGCAGGTTCTTTGCTGCATTGGTTTGACAGGTCCTGGGACTCAAAAGCAAAGCCACACAATCTAGCTTCTCAGGCCCTGGTAGCCACGAGTCTGTGAACTGCTGCTAAAAGCCAAGTATCCAGGGCCTGAGTCTTTTTCATTCTAGTTAAAGATCCTAATCTCCCAGTTCAGGCACCCTATCCTAGTCTTGATTCAAATTCTGTTCAATGGGCCTGAGCTAGGGGCGCTCAACGAAGTCAGATTTTCTGGCGTTTTATTTTTCCAATTTGCAAATGTAGCGCTATGGTAATACAAGTTCTTTTTACTTGGCTAGAAATTCTGCCCTAGCAGCGTTTAATTAATGCACTACATTAAGAGTTTCAAATATTTCTTGGAAGTAGGTGGGAAATTAATATAAAACTAAATAAATAAGCATTTTCTTTCTTTAAAGACAGTATTTTTGACATGCAACAAATGCTTACCAGAGTAAAAACTCAATTCACTGGCGCCTACGCTGATGAAAATCCTGCAGTAATCAGGATGTATTTTGGACACTGAGCTTTTAAGAAAAAAAATACAAATGAAATAAGCAGCACAGTTCCTTGAACTAAGCTGGTACTCTTAGACCATTTGGTGATATACTTCATTTTTTTAAATGTTAGTATTTTTTTAGTTATAAAATTAACATGTAATCTTGGTGAAAATTTCAAACTTGATGTAAACAACAAAAAAAGTTCCTCCTACCCATATCCCACCTCTAGTCCCAGGCCCAGAGGTATCCTCTATTAACAACTTCTTCAGTGTTCCTCTAGAATTTTCCACGTATATACAAGTATATATACACAGCATACATTTAGTTGATCTAATGGCATTATACTTAGCATATTATTCTGGAATTTGCTTTTTAACCTAACAGTATATTGGTTAACTTTTTAAAAGAAGAATTTAGGTATATACCGGACTTGGTATAAATCCAGCCTCTGTCTTTTAAATTTAAAGTTCTATATGGAAAGAATTGATGTCCACTATACAACCCTGAGGATACAAAAGGCCAATTCACCAAACATTCCATTATGTTTAGTATCATGTAACAGTTAGCTTTTTCTGTACAACAAACTACCCCATAAGTCAGTAGCTTCAAACAATAAACCGCTTATTTAGCTCAAGGATCTGTAGAGTAGCAATATGGGCTGGGCTCAGCTGGGCTGTTCTGCTGGTCACAGGCAGGTACACTTAAGCATCTGTGGGCAGCTGCCAAGTCAGCTGAGGTCACAGGAGTGACTAGGCTATAGATGTCCCATAATCCAGTAAGCAAGCCCAGGGCTCATTCACATGGTGGTGGCCACAGGGCCCCTGGGAGTGTGATATAGTTTGGATGTTTGTCCCCTCCAAATCTCATGTTGAAATGTGATCTCCAATGTTGGAGGTGGGGCCTAGTGTGAGGTATTTGGGTCTTGGAGGCAGATCCCTCATGAATGGCTTGTGCCCTTCCCATGGTAATGAGTTACCATGAAATTTGGTTGTTAAAAAGAGAGTGGGGAAAAACAGTGTGGGACCTCCCTACTCTCTCTCTTGCTTCCTCTCTCACCATGTGACACACCTACTCCCCCTTTGCCTTCCACCACGAGTAAAATCTTCCTGAGGCCTTACCAGAAGCCAGGCAGATGCTGATGCCATCCTTGTACAGCCTGCAGAACTGTGAGCCAAATAAACCTCTTTTCTTTATAAATTACCCAGCCCTGGGTATTACTTTATAGCGATGCAAAATGGAATAACACAGAACGTGAGAGGGCAAACCACAGTGCATAGTAGTTTGTAAGCCTCTACTTGTGTCACGTTTGCAAAGGTCCCATTGGCCAAAGCAAATCACATGGCCAAGGTCAGAATCAAGGAGTGGAGAAAGCATTTCTACTTCTCGATGGGAGGTGGAGAATTTGTGGTCATTTTTGCAATCTACCACATATATTTGTCAGGGGAGGTGTTGGGGGAAGGCAGGATCTCATTTTAAACAGAAAATCAAATTAACCAAATTTCCACCCTCACTCTAAATATTTGGAATGCATGAAATTTTCTAGGAGAAGTAAGAATGAGAACACAGTCTGTTATGCAAAGCATAACTCTGATACAGTGTGGAACCAGAGTTCTGGCTCCAAGTTGTGCTCTAGTTTATGCTATCAGTCATGGATGATGTACTCATTAGAAAGAGGAAAGGCAGCAAAGCACTGGGATGTTCTAGCAGACTTTTCCTGATGATGCCCACAAAGAAAAAGGTAGAATAAATGCACAGAGACTACCTAGAAACAACACCCACAGCCACTTTCTTTTGAGGCTTGGTAATTTGGTTAATAATTAGAAGAAAAAACAATGTGATGGTATAATATCTTGAAATGATAACAGGGTTTTCTTTCCTACATTTTTCCTCTTGTCTCTACAAGCCTTTAGTGCGTGATGTCAGTGGCATTCATGGTGTGCATGCACGTAGGAGGGGTGAGAACACAGCCTGAGACAAAGAAGCCATTTGAGTTTCCGCAAAAAGTTATAGAAAACTCAGAGCAGAAGCCAAAGTTTGAAAGTCAAGACTTTTTATGACCAGCACAGAGACCTTGAAAGAGTAAAGGTTTCTGTGCACCGAGAGCATAGGAAGCTAAGGGGTTTGAAACAGACACTGAAGCAGCAAACAGCAGAGCAGGAAGAAGGCATGTTCCTGCCTCAAAGCAAACCAAAGTTAGGCTAGCCACCAAGAGGAAAGAACTGGAAGGGAGGAGATTTGAACTTAGATGATGGGCCCTCCAGCAGAAGGGGCCCCTAGCTCATCCCCAACCAACCTTGCTGATCCCTGGGGTTGGGACAAGATGAATGCTAGAAGAAAGAGCAGATGAGTTTGGGTGAATCCCAGAGCAGAAGTGCTTTTCAGAGATGCAATAGGTTTAGCCAAGGTACTGTCCAAAGGGTAGAGTACGTGTGTTGGCAGGAGATGTCTTGAGCCTGGAAATGAGAACAATCTCAGAGAGCTGCTCACAGCTCAGCTTGGTCCAGAATAGCTGAGAGGCAGTCAGAAGGGCATGGAGAAGTTCCACAGCCAAGCAAGGAAGCTGCGGGTGATTGCATGTCCCCTGCCAGCTAGATGCAAAAAGGATACAGATGTTTTCCATGCACAAGCAGTGAAGGTGGTACTAGTTGAATACCCACAGAGCCTGCACCCTCACCAACCAACCAGAGCAGGACAGAAACCAGCCTTCTACCAGAGGTCTTGCTCCCACGCCGGGACAACAGTCAACCCAACAGAGCTTAGAAGCATTGGAAGTTGGGGGCAGAAGCCTAAACTGATGGAGGTTTTTTTGTTTTGGGGGGTGTTTCTTTTTTGAGGTTTTTTTTTTAAGAAATCTCTAAGTGATTCAGTTTATATGGAGGATTAGGTTGACTTTTCTACAATTTGGTAAACTAGAGCAAACACCAAGCCAATTTCAGTTCAATGTCATAGAAATAAAAAATGTTAAATACCTCACTNAAAAAAGTTCCTCCTACCCATATCCCACCTCTAGTCCCAGGCCCAGAGGTATCCTCTATTAACAACTTCTTCAGTGTTCCTCTAGAATTTTCCACGTATATACAAGTATATATACACAGCATACATTTAGTTGATCTAATGGCATTATACTTAGCATATTATTCTGGAATTTGCTTTTAACCTAACAGTATATTGGTTAACTTTTAAAAGAAGAATTTAGGTATATACCGGACTTGGTATAAATCCAGCCTCTGTCTTTTAAATTTAAAGTTCTATATGGAAAGAATTGATGTCCACTATACAACCCTGAGGATACAAAAGGCCAATTCACCAAACATTCCATTATGTTTAGTATCATGTAACAGTTAGCTTTTCTGTACAACAAACTACCCCATAAGTCAGTAGCTTCAAACAATAAACCGCTTATTTAGCTCAAGGATCTGTAGAGTAGCAATATGGGCTGGGCTCAGCTGGGCTGTTCTGCTGGTCACAGGCAGGTACACTTAAGCATCTGTGGGCAGCTGCCAAGTCAGCTGAGGTCACAGGAGTGACTAGGCTATAGATGTCCCATAATCCAGTAAGCAAGCCCAGGGCTCATTCACATGGTGGTGGCCACAGGGCCCCTGGGAGTGTGATATAGTTTGGATGTTTGTCCCCTCCAAATCTCATGTTGAAATGTGATCTCCAATGTTGGAGGTGGGGCCTAGTGTGAGGTATTTGGGTCTTGGAGGCAGATCCCTCATGAATGGCTTGTGCCCTTCCCATGGTAATGAGTTACCATGAAATTTGGTTGTTAAAAGAGAGTGGGGAAAACAGTGTGGGACCTCCCTACTCTCTCTCTTGCTTCCTCTCTCACCATGTGACACACCTACTCCCCTTTGCCTTCCACCACGAGTAAAATCTTCCTGAGGCCTTACCAGAAGCCAGGCAGATGCTGATGCCATCCTTGTACAGCCTGCAGAACTGTGAGCCAAATAAACCTCTTTTCTTTATAAATTACCCAGCCCTGGGTATTACTTTATAGCGATGCAAAATGGAATAACACAGAACGTGAGAGGGCAAACCACAGTGCATAGTAGTTTGTAAGCCTCTACTTGTGTCACGTTTGCAAAGGTCCCATTGGCCAAAGCAAATCACATGGCCAAGGTCAGAATCAAGGAGTGGAGAAAGCATTTCTACTTCTCGATGGGAGGTGGAGAATTTGTGGTCATTTTGCAATCTACCACATATATTTGTCAGGGGAGGTGTTGGGGAAGGCAGGATCTCATTTTAAACAGAAAATCAAATTAACCAAATTTCCACCCTCACTCTAAATATTTGGAATGCATGAAATTTTCTAGGAGAAGTAAGAATGAGAACACAGTCTGTTATGCAAAGCATAACTCTGATACAGTGTGGAACCAGAGTTCTGGCTCCAAGTTGTGCTCTAGTTTATGCTATCAGTCATGGATGATGTACTCATTAGAAAGAGGAAAGGCAGCAAAGCACTGGGATGTTCTAGCAGACTTTTCCTGATGATGCCCACAAAGAAAAGGTAGAATAAATGCACAGAGACTACCTAGAAACAACACCCACAGCCACTTTCTTTTGAGGCTTGGTAATTTGGTTAATAATTAGAAGAAAAAACAATGTGATGGTATAATATCTTGAAATGATAACAGGGTTTTCTTTCCTACATTTTCCTCTTGTCTCTACAAGCCTTTAGTGCGTGATGTCAGTGGCATTCATGGTGTGCATGCACGTAGGAGGGGTGAGAACACAGCCTGAGACAAAGAAGCCATTTGAGTTTCCGCAAAAGTTATAGAAAACTCAGAGCAGAAGCCAAAGTTTGAAAGTCAAGACTTTTATGACCAGCACAGAGACCTTGAAAGAGTAAAGGTTTCTGTGCACCGAGAGCATAGGAAGCTAAGGGGTTTGAAACAGACACTGAAGCAGCAAACAGCAGAGCAGGAAGAAGGCATGTTCCTGCCTCAAAGCAAACCAAAGTTAGGCTAGCCACCAAGAGGAAAGAACTGGAAGGGAGGAGATTTGAACTTAGATGATGGGCCCTCCAGCAGAAGGGGCCCCTAGCTCATCCCCAACCAACCTTGCTGATCCCTGGGGTTGGGACAAGATGAATGCTAGAAGAAAGAGCAGATGAGTTTGGGTGAATCCCAGAGCAGAAGTGCTTTTCAGAGATGCAATAGGTTTAGCCAAGGTACTGTCCAAAGGGTAGAGTACGTGTGTTGGCAGGAGATGTCTTGAGCCTGGAAATGAGAACAATCTCAGAGAGCTGCTCACAGCTCAGCTTGGTCCAGAATAGCTGAGAGGCAGTCAGAAGGGCATGGAGAAGTTCCACAGCCAAGCAAGGAAGCTGCGGGTGATTGCATGTCCCCTGCCAGCTAGATGCAAAAGGATACAGATGTTTTCCATGCACAAGCAGTGAAGGTGGTACTAGTTGAATACCCACAGAGCCTGCACCCTCACCAACCAACCAGAGCAGGACAGAAACCAGCCTTCTACCAGAGGTCTTGCTCCCACGCCGGGACAACAGTCAACCCAACAGAGCTTAGAAGCATTGGAAGTTGGGGCAGAAGCCTAAACTGATGGAGGTTTTTTTGTTTTGGGGGGTGTTTCTTTTTTGAGGTTTTTTTTTTAAGAAATCTCTAAGTGATTCAGTTTATATGGAGGATTAGGTTGACTTTTCTACAATTTGGTAAACTAGAGGAGCAAACACCAAGCCAATTTCAGTTCAATGTCATAGAAATAAAAAATGTTAAATACCTCACTCAATGATTGTGAAATTTGTACCATACCTCTTCATTCTTTAGTCCCCCCCATCTCCTATTAGACATGGGAGAAGGTCCATTTTTTCATTCCTGGGGAATAAACGGGTGTTTACTAACTATAATTGTGATTATAAGCAATTAAAATGAAAGTAATTCTGATTACTAACATATTGGGCATGTTTGGCCATTGTGTCAATAAGACAAGCTCGTGTGGACAGTACTCTTCTACTCCAGGCTGACTTAAGCATCTTGTAAATGGGGGTAATGACCCATCCAACAGGACCATGGAGACCAGGGGCCAGAGCATAGAAGTGACTCAGGAGAAGGGATCAGTGTGGCACAACTCCACTTGCCCATAAGTACAAGTTTAACTGGTTTGTTGGTGGAGGGGATATCCATGGTTCTCAATCACCACATCATAGCTGCCTTCCCAGCAAAGTACAGAGACAGTCAGGACCCAACCGGTCTCATACTACCATTGGATCTCCTTTGCACATCTTGACCAGATTTGTCCTTGTTGTTGTTGTTGTTATAGTTGTTGTTAAGCACAGTTGCTACCGTGACCTTCCCCCCTTCAGAAACCACTTGTGGATCTCCATTACCCAGCACTATAGTCCTTTCTTCTTAGCAAAACCCCAACAGATTAAACAGATAAACAAGGATCTCCACGTGGTTTCCTATCCCTCTGTTTGCTTAGGATTGGATTGCCTGTAAGAGAAATCCATCATAATACATAGATTGAATTTTATTTATTGCTAACATCAAAGAAATCTGTAATAATCATTGCATGATTGATATTGCACTCCATGTGGTCTGGGACCCAGGTTACCCCTATTTTATTACACTGATGTGAATGGCTTCCAATGTCACTTCAGGATCAAAGATCTGCATACAGCCAGCTGGACAGGATGAAGAAGTTTGTACCTTATCCCTAGATGTTATGTCAACTTCTACTTAAACCCTATTGGCTAAAACATGATAACATGGCCACACCTAGATGGAAGGGAAGCTGGGAAATGTAGTCTTTTGTTTGTGTGTTTGTTTTTTTGCAAAAAATCAAGAGTACTATAACTGAGGAAGAAGAGAAGAACAGATGCTGGGGTCAAGTTGTCTTTGCCACAGTCCCCAAGGCAAGGCCACTCTTCAGGAACCTCTAAAGAGCCGTTGTACTCTGTGTAAGTTTTGGAAAATCCATACTTATTGGAAAAATTCCAAAATCTTTATCCAACTATGCAAAATGCTTCATAACATGAACCCAACTTCCCTTCCTGGCCTCACCTTCCACAGCTCCCTATCATGAGCTTTCTTGTGCCTATCTGAAGACTCTGTACCCACCTATACACCCATACTCATCTCTTCTGGAGACCTTGCTCTATGTGCTCCCTCATTCTTGAATGGCAACTCTCTCATTTCCTTTCTAAATCCTACCTGTCCTTTATGTAATCATAACAGGTATGCAACAAAGTCTCTTCACATCCCTGGGGACACGATAGAGAAATGGAGACTGGATGATGATTAAATGAGATGAATTTCTAATGTTTAATATGCCAGACCCAAAGAATGCAGAATGGACCCCTGGCAACCCAGAAGACAGTCTCTGACAGTGGGACATGGGACTCTATCTTCATCAAGTCAATTCAACATTACTGTCGTTGACACCAATAAGTGTCCTGATTATATCATGTTGAAAGATAATTTCAAAGATAAAAAAGAGAAAAGTTGCACATAATTTGAGACATGAAAGAAGGGGTATGGATTCTGTCTTACTTGAATATTTGGGGCCCTGGTTCCATCAAGATAAAATGTAATAGGAATAAAGGCAATGTCCTGCATTTGGCTCCAAGAAGTCAATAGCACAGATCCAGAGGTTGGCAAGTATATGTAAAAAACCTTGGTTTTACTTGACAGCAAATTCACTGAAAGCCGTTAGTATGGCTATCTAAAAAGGTCATTAAATCTTAGGCTGAACTGAAAGAAACATATCTTCCAGAAAGACAGAGAATAATCTAGCTCTCCTTTGCTCTGATCAAGTCAAATCTACATTTCTTAAGCCCTCCCATTGTCCATGCCCTTTGCCATGCATGTCACTTTAAAGACGCCTCCCACAGACTGTAAACTAGTTCAACGATCTGTCGGAAACACAGTGTGGCGATCTCAAGTAATCTAGAACTAGAAATACGCATTTACGCAGCCATTCCCATTAGCTTCGGGATACTACCCAAAGGATATAAGTCATGGCTGCTACTAAATGACACATGGCACAGCGTATGTTTATCTGCGGGGGGCACTATTCAGCAATAGCAATAGACTCTGGCAATCAACTCAGAATGTCATCAGTGGAGCAGACTGGATTAAGAAAATGTGGCAAGCATATACAGCCATGGACCATATCGATGAGCAGGCCATAAACAAATGGCACTCTCGCAAGTTATAGTACGGCGCTGTAGGCGGACATGTAATGAGAGCGCTGGAAAGCACCATCATTCCTCAGCAAAACTAAGGCACTGAAGGATCGGAGAGAGAAAAGAAACACCTCATATCTAACGACATATATTCTCACTGCATAGGGTGGGGAACTGAACAATGAGATCACTTGACACAGAGACAGAGAGGAGAGTAACATACACACACACGGGTCTATGTGGGGAAGAGGCGCGAGAGAGAGAGGGGAGAGGGGCGCCAAGGGGGCGGAACGGGCGAGAGCATTAGGAGTATTACCTAATGTAAAGACAAGTTAATGGTGCTATATGCAGGCAGCGCACATCGGCACATGTATACAGTACGTGTAAGGCCAAACCTGCACGTTGTGCACAATGTACCCCAGAACTTAAAGTATAATTAAACAAAAAAAAAAGACTCTCCCACAAAAGAGTCAGACTTCCCCTTCCCCCTTGGCTTTAGGTTTGGCCATGTGACTTGTTTTGTTAGCAGGCTTGACATGACCAAAGTTTGGAAAAGCATTTGTACAATTGGGCTTGCTCTTTTATGCACCTGCCATCTTCATGAGAACATTCTTGGGTAAGCCCACTGGTCCCAGCAAAGGATGACAGACACATGATGCAGACTGAACAACCCTAGCCAAGCCTAGCCTAGATCAGCTGACTCCAGAAATGTAAGCAAGTTCAGTCAAGAACAGCAGAATTTCCTAGTCAATTAGGCAGCCTGGATGACCTGGTGCCCAGCTGATCCAGAGACCCGTGAGCTAAATAAATGCTTACTATTGCACTCCCCTGGGATTTTTGTGGTTGGTTGTTACACAGCACCAGCTAACTGGAACAAGAACTGTGTGCAGTTCTGAGAGTCACATTTGATGAAGGACATTGACAAGCTAGAAGGCAGTGGGAACCATGAAGGGTCACAAGGCCACAGAATATAAGGAGCAGTTGGTTACACTGATATCATTTATGCTGAAAAGGGGAGCACATGTTTTTCAAATATGTGAAAAGCTTTCATATGAAAGAGGAGTTCGATTTTGTTATGATCTGAATATGACCCCAGAATTAATGTGTTGAAACTTAATGGCCAATGTGATAGTACTGAGAGGCAGAGCCTTTAAGAGGTGATTAAATGATGAGGGTGGAGCCCTGATAGATGGGATTAGGGCCCTTATAAAAGGGCTTGAAGGAATGGGTTTGCTTTCTTCTGCTCTTCTTTAGCAAGAAGACTACCTTCACCAGACACTGAATGCTGGTGCCTTGATCCTGAACTTCACAGTCTTCAAAATTGTGAGAAATAAATTTCTATTGTTTATAAATTGCTCAGTCTTGGGTATTTTGTTATGGCAGCACAAACAGACTCAGATTTACTCTTCATAACACTAAGAGTCCTAAAATCTTTTGAGACTGATTACAAAGGTAGATTCCACCTTTAGAGCTCTCTGGAATTAAAACAAGTTTTCAGAAGCTGTTAATTATTCTTTGCTAGAAATATTCAAGTAGAGAGATGTCCTCTAAGCCTCCTCCTGACCTTGAAATACTTTGAACACCACCTGCCCCACAAAACATTTGTCTCACTGCTGTCCACCCTAAAGTGTTTGTTCTACTGTCACTCTCCCTGCTGGTCTCTGGCTTCCTGTCTGTGCCACACAACATCCCTTCTTCAGTTGTTTTGGTTCCTCAGCAACACCTCTCCCCACTGCTGCATCTGAGGTTTATGTTCTCAGTTTCAATGATGAAAACAGGGTGCTACTCACCACACCTGGCTACATGTTGGGGAACGGCTTCTGTGGTTTTCCTGGGCCTCTAGTCCCACCAGAGAGGACCTAGTTTTGTGCCAGTTCCTGTCCACACTGTCTGCAGCGTGACACTCTCTTCCCCCACATCCCTCTGCATGCTTGATCAACCAGAGCCCTCAAGCAGGTCTTTCTTCCTCAACCAAAACCTCACTAAGAATGACTTTCTAATATTAGCGACTTATAACTTAGCAGGAATTGAAGCTCAAGCCCTACCCTCCCTCCCAGGAGCACTTGGATTTGAAACGTGTTCTCTTGCCGTGGAGCGAAGCATGATCGGCCTTGTATCTTGGTCAAGGAACTGACAGTCTCACAGTTTTCCTTTGGGAGCCAGGCTCACTTGGGCTCCTCCAGACCCTGTCTTTACTTTTATAAACAAGGATTAAAATCGAGTGGGCTACTCTATGTGTGAGTTAGTGCCTCTGACACCCTCCCAGGAAAACGGAAAATATTGGTCAACAATCTGATATTTCCAAGTAATGTCACATACTTAGCAGTAGGTAGAAATAGTCTTCAGCCTGGGTCTTTTAAAGGGTCACTTTTTTAAAAATGCACCAGTAGTGGGGGAAAGTCAAAGTAGGGAGACAGACATCCTGCCCCAAATTAGCAGCACAGTTTCTGTCAAGCTTGTTTCTGTGAGAAGCAAAACCCAGTGGTCACAGCAAGTGTGTGGCCCCAGCTTGTCAGAGCTATTGATTGACTGCTCACAATATTGCAGGTGATTTAAAGAGTTCCCCGCCACCTTGTTTGTTTAATGTCACCTCCATATGAGAATGTCAGCCTCTGACATGTTTGACTTCTCCACAGGACAAATGCCAAGCCACATGCGGTTGTCCCACCGACACAGATTGTTCCTTACCCTCCGTCACAATGATGATGCCAACAATTTCTAAATGCTTCATTTAAAAGAAGCACTAACTAATTCTCGATAATCTCCTGATCGGTGCCGTAACATGACTGTGGCAAGGGGCCAGGAAAGCCTATTCTGTTCGTTTTTCTTATCTATACTTAGAAAACCTTCCAAAACTGCATCACACTTAGTGGTCCTCAGAGCAGCTGCTTTGTGAGCGAGCAGGCTGGAGGTTGGAGGGGGCAGGGCAAGGGCTCACAGAGGCACCCGAGACTGTCTGGGGCCAGAGACCAAACTTGGCCAACCCAAGACAAACACGGGCTGGAGATAAAAAGAGGAGAGGAGGAAGCACAGCCAGAGATGGCAGCAACAACACAGATGGAAAATAAACAGCACCGAGGGCTGGAAAAGCAAGGATCAGCGCTGTGAAGACAGAACAGAGGGGAGGGGGTACAGGCTGAGGAGGAGGAGCAGGGAGGGTCCCCCCTCCCCGTCCCCCCACTCCCAGAAGCAAAGGGTGTGAAAGGAAGAGGAGAGAGAGAAGGACAGCAGAAGAGAAAGATGGAGGCAGGGAAGAGTCTGGAAGACAAAAAAGGAGAAAAGGAACAGAAGGAAAGGGGGAAGAATTTGAGGGAGAAAATAGAAGAGGGGAGGGGAAGAAAGGAAGGGGAATGGGGTGGCAGAGGAGGGGCAGTGACCAGCAAAGGACAGCCACAAAAGCACTTAGTGCCTAAGGCATGCCCACCATAGACACAACTGATTCTTTTCAACGGAAAAAAACAAAACAAAACAAAACCCTCCAACCTAGTCTGGTGTGTTGTTGAAACATAATAAATTTTTGGCACTTTTAGAGCAGATGTACGAAGAAATTAAGTTCAGATTTAAATTCCAGATTTTTTAATGTAATATGTTCAGATCCGTACATAGAAAATCGAAGCCAAAAAACAAAAAAATAAGATATTTTTGTGTGTCTAGACTAGTGGTTCTCAATTGGGTGTTGGGGGAGGGGGTTGCTTCCCCAAGGAACATTTGACAATGTCTGCAGACACTTTGGGTTATAATAACGTGGGAGGGGGGAATGGGTGCTACTGGCATCTAGTAGGTAGAGGCCAGGATGGTGCTAAACAGCCTGTAATGCACAGGACAGCCCCCACAATGAAAAATGATCAGACTCAAAATGGCAACAACAGTACGTTGAGAATGGAAAGACCGACAGCAGCAGCATCACCTGGGATTCTCAGGCACATCCCAGAGCTACAGAATCAACAACTCTGGTGTGTATCTGAAAGCATTCTACATGTTAACCAACCCTCCGCATGATTCTGATGCACGCTTAAGTATGAGAAACCCTGGTCCTATACAGTAACCAGGAATGCAGAGCTATTAATTCAGACAAAATAAGATTTAGAATGCAGTTCCTCAGTCACAATAGGCGATTTCAAGTGCTCAGTAGCCACACGTGGCTAGTGGCTACCGTATTGGACAGCACAGATCTAGAACATTTCCATTGCCACAGAAAGTTCTAGAGCTTTGTTCAGCAAGGCTTTCTCATGAACAGGAAAAGCCAACAGGTACGTAGGCTGAGGAAGGTTTCTACTCCAACGCAGTCACTGCCACCTCTACACAGAAGCATGTGAGGGTGAGCTGTGGAAAAGATAGGACCATGTGGTACATCTGAAAGAGCCCTGGGCTGAGGTCAGGAGGATGACATTTTAATTTCTGCATCTGGCTTACAAACTTGTGGCACTGTCATGTACTGGTTGAGACACAGTGCCAGGCATTTTATCCTTTTCTGCCGTAGACTTTTTTGACACTCTGGTGAAGCTCATGGACTGCTTCTCAAAAGAAGGCTTGTAAATGCATAAAATAAAATAAAATTACAAAGAAAACCAATTACATTGAAATGTAGTTACCAAAATAAAAAAACACAGTTGTGCTATTGCAATATATATGCTTCTTTATTAACACAGTAATTAATAAGATAGAGTGGCAGGTCTAATAACTGCTGTAATTTCAAAGAAGTGATAAGTGAAAGTGATATTTTGAAATCTGCATAACAACGGTAATATGATATGAAATATCTGTGATTTCTGTTGGAGACAAGGTCTCAGGTACTGCTAATACGGCCGTGATTTGTTGCCTGCGTTCATAATTGAAGGAAACACTAAATCTCATTAGAAAATTAGTGGAAATAAAGAGGCAATTTTTTTTTCATCCAAGTTCACAGCCTGATGCATTTAGAACCTCTGGTGGAGTGGCTTTACTGTCCCCCGTCCTCCAAGGGATCCTCTTCACCCCACTAGTAGAAGCTGAGCAAACACAAAGAGGGGAGAGACCCACGAGGGAAGTTTTAGGGACCAGACCTGAAAGTGACAGTGTGTACATCACTTCTGCCCTCACTCCAAGGGCCAGAACTAGTGGCTGGAGTGGGGGTGTGGAAGCACTGTGGGAGAGGCTGAAATATGGTCGCCCTGACACAGGTGGGCACGTTCAGTCTCTGTCACACCTAGCTACCTCAAAGATCAAATAAGAAAATGGACATGAAAGCATTCTGCCTCACCGGAAAAAGAGTTTGATTTATTGAAAACAAAATTATCTTGAGAGGCTGGGCACAGTGGCTCATGCCTATAATCCCAGCACTTTGGGAGGCCGAGGTGGGCAGATTGCCTGAGCTCAGGAGTTTGAGACCACCCTGGCAACATGGTGAAATCCCGTCTCTACTAAAATACAAAAAATTAGCCAGGTATGGTGGCGGGTGCCTGTTGTCCAAGCTACTGAGGAGGCTGCGGCACTAGAATTGCTTGAACCCAGGAGTCAGAGGTTGCAGTGAGCAGAGATTGCACCACTGCACTCCAGCCTTGGTGACAAAGCAAGACTCCGTTTCCAGAAAAAAAAAAATTATCATTAAAGCTACAAACAAGATGGTGGGGGCCCTTCTTCCAGCAGAGAGCTGGAGAGACGAAACACCAGCCTGGGGGGAATATTTTAAGGGTGTTTCCAAGACTGGAGATCTCAGCTTTAATACCAAAGCAACTCCTGCACCACTTTCACGCCAATCCCCACTTTTCACCCCTCCCCTCCCCAACCCTGGGAAAACCTAGAAAAGTTTCAGGACTTCAGGCCTGGTGCAGCCCACCTCCCTCAGTCAGTCAAATCAAGGCCTGGCGGGCCCCCAGGAGGGAGGTAACAAAATTAAAAATAGCCTCTCCTCCAAGAAAAAAAATTAAAAATAGATTCCAACCCACATGAAAATTTGGGTGGAAAGAAAGGAAAGGAAAACAAAATGAATCATCTTTATGTGTTTTGCTGAGCGAGAGCCCGTTGCCATGGCTACGGGGCCCTGTGTGCAGGCCTGGTCTTTTCCAGCAAGTTCAAGGCCCACCAAAGAGCCAATGGGGGCCGCCCTATCACCAATATGTTATAGCCATCGGATCTACGATCCCCCAACGCAGTCGCTGCCACCGAGCAGGTCGTATTAATGACTGTCACAGTTAATTTAGTGTTTCCTTCCATTGTGATCTATCGCTGTAATTGAGCAAACGAGAGGACTTGTTTGGGTCTCCTGGGAGTTTAGGGAAATCTTGCCTGGTTTTGCAATCTAGACAGTCAGGGGAGGTTGTGAGAACTTGTGGAGAAGCCCGATCTTAAATCATAGAGTGGGAAAGCCAGCTTTCCAGCCTGCATCAGCCAGTGGTTGCCTGCCTTCCTGGTGGGCTGGCTGGTGCTGCACGCGAAAGGCCTCAAGAAGACAAGGAAGGATAAGAGGATCAGTAAGTCCCCATGCCTCAGTGGCTGGTGAAACAAAGCTGGGACAGTGGCCCAATCCCCCCAGTAGGTGATGTGCTTGGGAGACAGTCCCCCAGATTAAGAAAAGCTGGATTCATGAGGTCCCCTCAGAACTGGAGTTTCAGGCCTTATCCTAAACTGGAAAGGGCAACCTAGGGCTTTAGAGAAGCCTTTTGTATCACATGCACTTTTCTAAAACAGTAGTGTTCTGCCTTAAGAAAACCAAAATCATTGAAAATTCAAACTTACAGAATAAATAAGATGGACGGGGGAGGAAGAGAAAATTCACTTCATGAAGAATTCTTTACTTTAAAATAATTGGCCTGGAAATGTTCCACGTAAGAGACAAAAGACACATGTCAACTAAATTCAATATCTGATCTTAGACTATATCTTATGCTATTGAAAGCATTATTAGGACAATTGACAAAATTGAAATATGAATGATAGAATAGATTAAAATATTATACTTATGATAAATTTACTGAAGTTGATAACTATACTGCTGCTAACTGTACTGTGGTTCTATAAAAGAATATTCTTATTCTTAGAAGATATGAAAGTATTTAAGAATGAAAGGCCATGATGTATGCAACTGCTGTGGTCTGAATGTTTGTGTCCCTCCAAAACCCATATATTAAAACCCTATCAATGTGATGGTTTTAGCAAGTGGGGCCCTTGGGAGGTGTTTAGGTCATGAGAGTGGAGCCCTCATAAATGGGATAAGTGCCCTTATAAAAGAGGCCTCAGAGATATCCCTCACCCTTTCCACCATGTGAGATTACAGCTGGAAGACATCATCTGTGAATCAGAAAGTGGGCCCTCACCAGACACTGAATCTGCTGGCACCTTGTTTTTGGACTTCCCAGTCTCCAGAACTGTGAGCAATGAATTTCTGCTGTTTGTAGGCCACACAGTTTATGATATTTTGTTATAGTAGCCTGAAGAGACCAAGATAGCAACTTACCCTCAAACTGTATTTTAAAAATTATATATGGGTGTATGTGTATATAGATAGAGACAGAGAGAGGGTGCATGAATGATAATGCAAACGGGGTAAAATGTAAAATGTGAAAAACAGGTAAAAATGGATAAAGGGTTGTTGACTGTTCTTTGTAATATGATCATTCTTGCAACATTTCTATAAGTTTGAAAGTTTTTCCAAATAAAATGTTTTTTTTTTAAATTGGCTTCATTTTCATTTTTTAATTTACTTTAATTTAATTTTTTGAGACAGAGGCTTGTTCTGTCGCTCAAGCTGGAGGGCAGTGACGTGAACATGGCTCATTGCAGCCTTGACCTCCTGGGGTGAAGTGATCCTCCCACCTAAGCCTCTCAAGTAGCTGGGACTATAGGCACACACCACCATGTCTGTCTAATTTTTGTATTTTTTGTAGAAACAGTTCTCACCATGTTGCCCAGGATGGTCTTAAATTTCTGAGCTCAAGCAATCCTCTTACCTTGACCTCCCAAAGTGCTAGGATTACAGGCATGAGCCACCACACCCAGCCCAGTTTTGTTTTAAATAGTCGGCCTTCCCTGTGTGTCCAAGCATCATTTAATTCTGCAAAATTCAATTTACCCTCAACTTTTTGAGGGCAACTCTGATACATGAAACTCAGGTACATCTGGAATTGTATTCCTTACGTCTTTCATTTATAGCAAATATACCCTACACCAGGGCTGTCAATAGAAGTTTCAGTGATGATCAAATGACAGATAGCTTTACTGTCCAGTACAGTAGCCAGTAGCCATATGTGGCTATCGAGCATTTGAAGTGATGCTAGTCCTAAAGGAGATGTGCGTAAATGTAAAATACACACCACATTTCAAAGGTTTCTTGTGAAAATAAAAATATGGAAAGCATTTTGGGCATACTGGGTAAAATGTATTAATAAAATTAATTTCACCTTTTCTTTTACTTTTAATGTGGCAACTAGAAAATTTTAAATTACTTACATGGCTCACAGTATGGCTCATTTTATATTTCTATTGGTCTAGAAAGTCACAGAAGACAGGCTGATTCTAACTTGGCCTCCCCTGGCCCAACTGTTCTGGCACAGTGAATACCCTTGGGGAATAATGGATGATTTTAGGGTGTCCAAAGAGCTGAATACTTCAGAGCCTGAGAATAGGCAAGGGAAAGAGTTGGTAGAGAAGTGTCCTAAATAGAGGCAGCATTTTGTAGAGAAGATGTTTTGTTCAAAGCCCACAGGCAAGAGAAGGCCTGGGGGGTTTGAGACACAAACTGGAGCTTGGAGTAGGAGGAGAGTGGCAAGAGCTTGGGTTGGAGATGTAGACCTTGTAATCCCCACTGAGAAGCTTGCATTTCTTCCTAAGCCAAATGGGAAAGCATCAAAGTATTTTAGGCTGGGAAGTGCCCTGATCCAAACTGAGTTTGTGAAAAAAAAATCATTCTGGTAATTTCCTTAAGTCTGGCTGTGTGGTTGAGATTCCAGATTTCTCCCACTGTAGAACATTATCAGGGTGATCACTCGAGTCTCTTTTCCTTCCAGCCAAAAGACCATGATCAACAGCTCTCAACCAGAGGAGAGAACAGGGCCTCACAGAGGACAGTCCCAGTGTGGCCAACTGTATTTTCCAAAAATGCCCATATTATGGTCCTGTGTGTTCTCCCAGCCCCTTGTATCTCCCATTAAGAGGTGGAGTCTATATCTCATGACTGCTCCCACCAGTGGTGCTCAGCAGAACTGATGGTATGGGACTTCCAAGGCTAGATCATAAAAAGGATGCAGCTTCTACCTGGCTCTTTCTGAAGATACTCATTCTTGGAACCCAGTCTCCATGCTATGAGGAAGCCCAGACTACACAGAGAGGCCACAGCCAGCTAAGGTCTCAGCCGACAGCCAGTCTCAGCTGCCAGACATGTGAGTGTACAAGCTTTCTATTAATCATCATTCCAGCCCCCAGTCTTTGAATCTTCCAACTGAGACTCCAGACATCAAGAAGCAGGGACAAATCATTTCCACAGTGCTCTGTACAAATTTCTGACCCACGGCATCTGTGAGCATTTAATGGATTGTTGTTTTAGGCCACTAAGTTTAAAGTTTATTTGTTTTGCAGCCCTAGTACTTGGAGCATCCACAGTATGGCCATAAACATCCCAGCTTTATCAAAAGAGGGCAGCAGTTGCAATGCATCCTGGGGTACTGGGGTGAGGCCTAACCAACAGCCATTTGCCACAAGTCACTAGCCCTTAGCACACTGTGGGGCAGGGCACATACCAACTGGTATCCACTGTAAGCCTAGTATTAAGCAGCTGGTAGATAGTTCTCAATTGGATTTTCTAGAATTATCAGTGACTTGGGCAACTTTGTAGAAGAAAGAGTCAAATAAAATGCAGAGCAGATTTAAAAGCACTAAGTTTGACATTAAATAGGTGTTAAAATACGCGTGATCTCTCTTGCCTTTTAGTTCTAGAGAACCCCAATCATGACAATAATTAATATAATGGCTTGATTTATTGCTACTCTTCCTCAGGATCATATTTATTTCATTATTTTAAAATGTTTGAATTACCTAGGCAGGCTGGCTAAGGTAAAAGATTATAGAGAATGTTCTGCCAGAAAAAAAAGACAGACGAAACATAATTTATAAAATTAGTAACATAAGGGAAAAGCGACTGTCCGTGTGCTTGAAAAATAAGCTGGCTCTAGGCAATCTTGAAGGTAAGGTCAATTTTTTAAAACACATAGAAGAAACCAAAGCCTGAATTACCTAAGTGGTCCAATGGAGTGTTTTTATGAACTGGTTGCTGGTGTCTCCTGACCCAACCTGTGTTTCCTACAGTGCCTGACCATCACCCAAGGAAGAAGTAGTGACGTTTGCCTTCTTAGCTTGGGTCATGTTGTGGGTAGGGGAAAGTGACAGGGCTCTCCCTCCATGTGCAGTCATTCACAAGCACACACTCTGTTATCACCTGCAAGGAAAAAACACACCCCTCTTGCCTGGACAAAATGCCCTCATGCCAGCCTACTAAAGTGAGTCACTGGGTTGGGGTGGGGACAGAGAGAGCACAGAGGAATGTGCCCCTTCCAGAGAAGGGCAAATCCAGAAAGACAGGATGGAAAAAGCCTGAAGGGATCAACCTTTTGAGTGGGAGGGGGAGAGAAAATGCTGGGAACTCTCACGTGGATAGCATCATGCCCTTTAATCCTTACAACAAGCCTATGAAGGAGATGCTTGTAATCCCCATATTACAGCCAAGAAAACAGAAGCTGCAGGTTTAATTTCACAAGACCACAAAATCAAAAATTAGAAAACAATAATTATCAGATGTTAATAACCACTATTTTTTGAGCCCTTACTATGGTCCAAGGAAGGATTCCTAACAACTTAACTTGCATTACATGGATATCATTATACACAATGTACAGATAAGAAGAGGCTAAGAGAGATAATTGGCCCAAAGTGATATGGTTTGATTATGGTGTCCCCACCCAAATCTCATCTGGAATTGTAGTTCCCATAATCCCCACAAGTCATGGGAGGGACCTGGTGGGAGGTAATTGAATCATGGAGACCATTACCTTCATGCTGTTCTCATGATAGTGAGTGATTCTCACAAGATCTGATGGTTTTATAAGAGGCTTTTCCCCCTTTTACTCAGCACTTCTCCTTGCTGCCGCCACGTGAAGAAGGATGTGTTTCCTTCCCCTTCTGCCATGATTATAAGTTTCCTGAGGCCTCCCCAGCCTTGCTGAACTGTGAGTCAATTAAATCTCTTTCCTTTATAAATTACCCAGTCTCTGATATGTCTTTATTAGCAGCATGAGAATGGACTAATACACAAAGTTATAAGATCCACCTTGCCATTCCTCATCACCCCCCCC
>NW_016827924.1:52825-56438 GCF_001698545.2 Rhinopithecus bieti
TTATTAGCAGCATGAGAATGGACTAATACACAAAGTTATAAGATCCACCTTGCCATTCCTCATCACCCCCCCCCCGCCCCCCACCCACCAAAATATTCCCAGGACTTTGTTCAGCCCAGAGAAAGGGCATGGCTGCACCAAGAATTTGAACGAGGCAGCGGGGTGGGTGAGCCAGAGGATGGGGTAGGGTGAAGCACCTGGAAAGGAAGGACAGTACTAATGGGTGTAGTGCAGAGAGTGTGTCCCCTGAGACAGATTCAGACAGAAAACAAGCCGCAGCAGCGTCTCTGTGGATAGTGGGCCCAGGGATTCACAGCCTAATGAACTAGATCATGAAATCTCATTTGCGTGTTTGATAGCTCCTGCCATGCGTTCGGGTTCACTTAGGACGAAAAGAAAAGGAGGGGCACTGGGAAAGGGCTAGTTTTTTGTGCTTTCAAAGAGTGGGAAGATTGATGGGGAGAGAGGTCCCAGGGGCTTCCCAGGGAGGCAGAAGTGGCCCAGTAAGCTGAGAGAGCTGGGAGGCCTGAGTCGTCAC
The DNA here is from genome assembly GCF_001698545.2 of Rhinopithecus bieti. Lineage (NCBI taxonomy): Eukaryota > Metazoa > Chordata > Mammalia > Primates > Cercopithecidae > Rhinopithecus > Rhinopithecus bieti. Next base: position 53,364 of record NW_016827924.1, read on the forward strand.
CAACAGCTGAATGGATGTCCTACACAAGCTCTGGCCAGCACAGCCGCCTGCATGGAGCAAGCCTTGCTGTTGACAATTCATAATTTAATTTACAAAGAAAGAAGCTATGCACATCCTCCTACCATCTACCAGCAGAATGCTGTAGGAGGGTAGCCATGGGACCCCACAGAGCACTGCTTCTCAAACTATTGGTGGTGAAGGACGAGTTGTTCCTTATTTTTTTGTTTTCCCAATCTGTCACAGACAAATCTTTGATAAAATAGAACAAAATAAATTACTGGAGAAAAAAATGAAAAGTAAAAGTCCAAAGTTTTAGTATTTGGATTCAACAGATGTAAAATTACTCTGTCATATTGTTATAGAAGTTTCATAATGCTTATTCTCAGTCTCAGTGCTGTCTCGTCATTTATGGGTAACAAATTGTTCTTGAACCTACCTTGGTCTGTAGACCACTCTTTAAATAGTGCTGTTGCAAGAGACTTCAGAACAGCTGGGCAGAGCCTCCTGCCCCAACTAGTTATTCAGCCTGAGGGTTTGGAGGTGGGGATGAGACATCCCTAAAGAGAAGATCTCTGGGCAATGGGTTTGGCAGGACAAGAATCCATGGCAACATTCAGCTGAAACCAAAATTCTACAAATGTGAGTGCTTGTTACACTTTCATTCATGACAACTCCCTGAGGGACCCATATTGCATTTGGTCTTCCTTAAATGGGGAAACCAAGGCTCAGGACCGTTCTGGGACTTATTCAAGTTCACAAGGAGCTTACAAAGCCCAGAACTTCCTCCTCATTTCCAATAACCTCTTCAACCAACTTCCTCATTCTGATGGGAGGAGGCCATTATCTGCACAGGAGCCCCTGAGGGAGATGTCCTCTTCTGCAGGGGCCCCTCTTCTTTGTGGTTGCTAACAGCTTCTGTGGGCATTGCTCAGATTCCTCCTAACCCTCTTATCTGCCTTCCTCATTCCCTCTTTCATAAGGAATGGAATCCCTGCCCCTCCCAAAGGAGAAAGTTGAGCAAGATGCTAAATCACAAAACATTTCTTGTTGGCCACAGGAACCAGGAGATCCACCTCAGACATTTCCTCTCGCCCATTGTCGAATTGTACCTTCTGGAATTGAGAAGGCATCTGGAATCATGGAGGTCTGGACCCTCTGAGCCCTTACTCCTGCATCCCTCTGTCTGAGACTGTTTTCCTTATCACACTCAGAAGAGAAGGGGCTGTCCACCCCTCTTTCTCATCTAAGCCATCCACAAGCTCACGCTTATAGACAGACCACCATCTCCCGTCCTGGCAGCTGTCAGCATCAGAAAATCTGCTTTAGCCAGTTCCATCTTTGCCAGCAGATGTCACTACAGCCTGACCTCAGGTTACCCAAAATGAGCTCCTAATTTGGGTCGTGAAGCCCTAGGAGGACCACAGACAAACACGCACCCAGAAGAGAATCCTTTTGCCCTTTCTCTTTTCTTCTATAGGGCAAACTTGTTGACTGTCGGTAAGATGTTTTTTATACCTCTGTTTCACCATCTGTAAAATGGACATTTCCAACATGTTCCCTACCTTCCCTGTGGGATTCTGGAATGCCTATGATGTTCCAGAACTAATTGGTTCCCCTCCTCACAGGACCTCAGTTATTTCCTCAAACAGAGGATAAAATTGGAGCACCTTTATGATAATTGACTTACCTCCCATTTGCCTTAACAGGGACCTGGAACCATCTCCACCTACTTCCGTTTCCATAGTAACAGAAGGGTCAAAAAAAAAATCTAACAAAATAAGACACCTAAGAGGCATAAACAAAATATGTGATGGTGTGGGAGGTTGTAAAGTTTTATTGCCACCTGTTTGGGAAGACCTGCATAATTCAATCGTGCTCCTGGCATTTGTGAGCAAAGCAATCACCCCAAAGTTATGGCAATAAAGCCTTTATAGCCCCCCACGCTGGCACGCCCGCTTTCTAGGTACAAAGCCCCAGTTTGATAAACTTTCGCTTCTCATATTTGCATAATGGAAACGGACTAGATTTTAAACCCAGGCTGTTAGGAGGCATAACTCGCAGCTCTCCTGGAAGTGAATCACGAGCTTTCCTGGGTGGAGGTGGCTGGAAAAGGCACCAAACCCCACCGACAAGACCACAAGGCAGGGCAGGGGCGCCAGAAAAGATCCTCCCCGCTCCCTCGGATGTAAGGCCGGGCCCAGTTTTGGTTGAAGGTCACATTGCTCCTGGGTCAGAGAACTATAACATCAAAGCGCCTTTATGGTAAGCACACTGGCAGAGAGAGCCTGTCTAGGGCAACTTTGGGGCAAAAGGGTGGTTATAACCCAAGTATGCATGTGATGTTCTTTCCCCTCGGCCCCTCCACCCCATGCTGCTCTCTGGCACCCTCACATTTTCTGGCCCTCCCTCCTTCAACCTGCCATCCATTGCCCATCATTCCCACAATATTTTGCAAAATGTGCCCACTGGGGATGGGGGGAAGGGGTAGCAGTGGCTGCGCTTGGTGCCTCCCCTCTCAGGAGATTACTGCAGCCCTGCCGGCGCTCAGTGGTAAAAGTTTGAACGTGTCTGCAGAGCTTAATCAAATGCTAATTCCGTGTGGTGAAAGAATTTGCTGGAATCTGCAAGGGAGCTCCTGGCAGCAAGAAAATGCGTTGATTCACTCCCAAATCTGCTTTGCCCAAGCCGGGTGCGATTTAGACTGTAAAGCTGCATTAAATCACAAAGTGCTGTGTGGATCACACAGCCATCCTTTGTGTCGTTAATGAAGGGAAAACAGGGCTTTATTCTGAAGCTTTGTGTATAATCAGATGCCATGTTGTAAAGCTCTGGAAAACACACCAGAAATCATAATTGGGAGGAAATAAAAGGGTTAGTCCAAAACAGCATATGATTTAAATAAGAAGGAAAAGAAACTGCCCCAAGATTTGTGCGTTTCAAGAATCAACTTTTAATTCATTCGCAGGGAGATTACAGAAGGGGAGGAGCAGCCTTTAAAATAGTATGAAAAGCTAGTTTAGATGTAAATGAGAGATAATGGGCTTTCACCAGGAAATAAGCAATGGGGCCAAGTTT
>NW_016827924.1:59306-62790 GCF_001698545.2 Rhinopithecus bieti
GGGGGGGGGCGATGGGGGTGACATCTTGGCCTGCAGGGCTCCGGAGCCCTCTAGATCCAGGTGCTGCAGACAGCGTGGGGTTTGAGGCCTGTTAGGAGCAACGGAAGGATTTGTGGCACAGGGTCTGGTAACCAGCGGCACAGGGTCTGGTAACCAGCATTCGGAGGAAGAAAAAAATGGTGTTGCCTGCCTGTGTTGGTTCCCAAGGGTTCTGGGGCTTGGCGGAGTTGGGGCTGGGGGAGGGCTTGATTGTTGCTTTAACACAGAAAATCTCCTTGGTGTGAACATTTTGAGGTCGGTAAGGAAAGGGATTGGGGCTTTTACGCTTGTCTTACAGCTGGAGTTAAGGAGCGCTGCGCCGAGCCCTCCCCAGCCCTAATTCACTAATGATTTGCTTATTAGTTCAGATCAGGGAGCCAGCTTCTGGAGAGATGTGAATTGGCATTGATTTAATCCTCTTCCCAGCACGCGCTCCCGGCCCAGGGTGAGGCTGGGAAGGGAGAGGGGGGCTGTCAGCCCTTTCAAGAGCAAGTTGCTGCTTCTCCTGTCTGGCTTTGTCTGCTTTCCTTACCATCTGCTCTCAGGCAGAGAGGAGCCATGGATGGAGGAAGCGAGCCCCAGAGTCCAAGCTCAGGCTCTAGATCTGGTTGACCCTAGTGATGCTGAGCTCAGCAGCCTCCTGGTAAGTACAGTATGTGGATGAGATGCTGCGAAGGTCCCTCAGCTCTGGCATCTATCATTAGAGGGACTGGAGCCTCTGGAACATCTTAGTGGGAAGGAATTCTGCCTATAATGTGTTCGGTGGCCTGTGAGCCAGGTGCTGTTTCATGTATGATGTCACCTGCCTCTCCAGTAGATACCATGATTATCCACACTTCACAAGGGAGGAAGCTGAGCCTCAGACAGGTTAAGTAACCTGCCTAAGGTCACACAGGTAAAACATTGGAACCCACGCTATGTAACTCAATATGTAACTTTGATCTTCACCACACATTATGTGTTTTAATCTGAGCTGCTTCTGTTTGAACATACCTTCTTGTTTGATTATCCCTTTATAAACTGCCATCGAGAACATTTTTCTCCATCTTTCTTCTAGCTAGATGATTTAATAATGGCCAGGGACTTAGTATTTTAGAGCGTACTGCCCATGGTTCATCTTAGCGACTAAGTACCCTTTTCTGAGCAAGACAAGAAGTACAACCCAATGTTTATTTATTCCAACCTGATTGGCCCAATTCTAGTCCCAGCTCCGCAGCTTTGCTTGGGTGGTTCTCATGACCTACACTCCCCATCCTTCCCTTCTCCACCTATCTAAAGCCTACCAATACCCCCCAAGACTTAATTTAATCCATTAGCACCCATTCTCACCTCTCCCACAGAGAGTTCTCTTTTCTAGATCATCATTGGGCACTTAACACATGCCTTCCTGCGCTTGTCTTTCCATATGTATCTTTGCTTTTCTCCTTTGTCAGTCTGAGCTTTTGAGAATGGAAATTGAGTCTTCCACTTCTCTACATTTCTAATTCTACAATGTCTTGAACATAGTACTCCCTCAGAAAATACTTGCCTGTTGGCTGATTAATAAAACTTGAGACTTGACTTATGGTTTCTTTGGAAATCTCTGGTGCATATCTTTTCAATCCCTGTAAGCCTGGCTACTTCTCAATAGAGATCCATTACAGATCTCACTCAGTCTCTGAAAGCTATTAAGGGTCCAAATAAAGTTCAAGTTTCCAAGAAATCCCTGTAGTTGGCTTGTCCTCAAGTCAGTTCCAAAAGAATCCAACCAACATTTATTAAATTCCTACTGTGTGCCCAGGCACTGTGGTAGGCATGGAGGATATCAAAATGAATAAGATGTATAGGGTTTGCCTTTTTATCTGGAGTATGATTATATCCTGAACCAGACAGCCATTGTGTGGGGCTCCCCCAGCAAATGGTAGGCATTGTAAGAATTGGGATAATGCCCAGTTTTGTTCACTATTCTATCTCTAGCACATTACACAGTAGAAGGCATGCTCAGCAAATGTATGTGGAATATGATTACGCAGAGAACTTTGCCATGTTATCTCACTGAAGCTTTACCCCAATGCTGTAAAATTCACATATTGATTTCCATTTCATTGATGAAAACACAAGTTTAGTGACTTTATATAAGTTTCCGGAGGTCATATGGTAGGGGAGGGGTGTGGTCAGGCCCATGTCTGTCTGGCTCCAAACTCATTTATCACATCCCTCACCCAGGACTCCCCAGACACCCTCCTGAGTCAGTAGAAGATGGGGCAGAAAGATATGAGACAATTCTGGCAAAAGTGTAAGTTACCATCGTTCCCTCAACACCCAATTCATAGACCAGCTTAAAAGAAATTGCTCAAAATGACCCTACCTGGTCCTTGGTTTCTAAATACCATTTCCCATCAAAAGGAGGCAGCTTCCTTGGAGAAACAGATTAAAGGAGGCTAAAGAGACATGACGACTAAATGCAATATTGATCCTAGATTGGATTGTGAATCAGAAAAAGAACATGCTACAAAGTACAGTATAGGAACCACTGACAAAATTTGACTATGGCCTATACATTATTTTTCTACCAGTATAAATTCCTTGAATATAAAAATGGTCTTGTGGTTATGTGGGAGAATGTCCATCTTCTTAGGAAATACAGGGCAAAATATGTAGAGGTGAAGTGTCATGATGCCTGTAAATTACTTTCAAATGGTTCAGGAAAAAGATAGACAGACAGATGTGTAAATATGGCACAATAATGATTCATGAATCGAAGCATGGGGCATATGGATGCTTGTTGTATTATTTTTTCTACTGTCTGAAGGTTTAAAACTTTTCAAAATAAAAATTGAAAGAGGAGAGAATTATGCAGAAATGGCCCTGAAAATGTACATCCACCAGAAAGGTCTGGAATGGAGACTGGGGGTCACAGTAAGTAGACAGCTGCTAAGAAAATGGGTACATTAGCTGAAGTCCATTCTTACAAGAACACTCTAAAGAAACAGACCATTTTTTATAGGGTTTTCAAACACGAAATCAAATTAACTACTACATGGCATTAAATACAGAGCTACACCTGTGAAAACCCTTGCGTGGTAACCCAGGAGGAGGCAGAAGCAGGTTTGAGGTATCCCACCTCCACTTCAGAGACTAAAACCTGGGCCACTTATTACCTAAGGTAACACCTAAATGTCAAAAGGCAAGGACACAGCCAGAGAGCAAAGCTTGCCTATGAATACAAATGGGAACAGGCTTTCAAAATAAAGCTGAGGTTCAGGTTCCAATACTCCAAATGCCAATCAAAAGACTCATTTATTTTTTAAATATGTGGGTGAGAGTTGAGAATTACATCTGAAAGGCCAGTATCCAGGAATAAGCACAGAATCATCCTGTAGATTTCTGAATATGCTTGTCTGCCTCAGCTTTGGTTTAGCAAGTTGGGGTGTGTGTGTGTGTGTGTGTGTGTGTGTGTGTGTGT